>NC_069500.1:245994161-246050987 GCF_027579735.1 Bombina bombina
GCCTCAGGATAAAAAAGGGTAAATCTAAGGCTTCTAACCGTTTTCGTTTCTTTCGTCAGAATAAGGAACAAAAACTCAATCCTTCCCCCAAGGAATCTGCCTCCAATTGGAAGCCTTCCTCAAATTGGAATAAATCCAAGCCTTTTAGGAAACCAAAGTCAGCCCCTAAGTCCGCATGAAAGTGTGGCGCTCATTCCAGCTCAGCTGTTAGGGGCCAGATTAAGGTTTTTCAAGGATATTTGGATAAAATCTGTTCAAAATCAATGGATTCAGAGCATTGTCTCTCAAGGGTATCGAATAGGATTCAGAGTAAGACCTCCTGTGAGAAGATTTCTGGGTGCCCTACTCTCTGTAATCAGAGAACAGGGTATTGCGGTGTTTCCTTATTTGGACGATATCTTGGTACTAGCTCAGTATTTAGGTTCTGCAGAATCTCACACGAATCAACTAGTGTTGTTTCTTGAGAAACATGGTTGGAGGATCAATTTACCAAAGAGTTTTTTGATTCCTCAGACAAGGGTAACCTTTTTAGGCTTCCAGATAGATTCAGTGTCCATGACTCTGTCTCTAACAGACAAGAGACGTTTAAAATTGGTTGCAGCCTGCCGGCACCTTCAGTCTCAGTCATTCCCTTCAGTGGCTATGAGCATGGAAGTTTTAGGTCTCATGACTGCAGCATCGGACGCGATCCCCTTTGCTTGTTTTCACATGAGACCTCTTCAGCTTTGTATGCTGAATCAATGGTGCAGGGATTATACAAAGATATCACAATTAATATCCTTAAATCCCAATGTACGACACTCTCTGACATGGTGGATAGATCACCATCGTTTAGTTCAAGGGGCTTCTTATGTTCGGCCAACCTGGACTGTGATCACAACAGATGCGAGTCTTTCAGGTTGGGGAGCTGTTTGGGGATCTCTGACAGCACAAGGGGTTTTGGCAATCTTAAGAGGCGAGATTACCAATAAATATTTTAGAACTCCGTGCAATTCTCAGAGCTCTTCAGTTTTGGCCTCTGTTAAAGAGAGAATCACTCATTTGTTTTCAGACAGACAATATCACAACAGTGGCATATGTCAATCATCAGGGTGGGACTCACAGTCCCCAAACTATGAAAGAAGTATCTTGAATACTTGTTTGGGCGGAATCCAGCTCCTGTCTAATCTCTGCGGTGCATATCCCAGGTGTAGACAATTGGGAAGCGGATTATCTCAGCCGCCAGACTTTACATCCAGGGGAGTGGTCTCTCCATCCAGATGTGTTTTTTCAGATTGTTCAGATGTGGGGTCTTCCAGAGATAAATCTCATGGCCTCTCATCTAAACAAGAAATTTCCCTGATACCTGTCCAGGTCCAGGGATGTTCAGGCGGAAGCAGTGGATGCGCTGACACTTCCTTGGTGTTATCATCCTGCTTACATCTTCCCGCCTCTAGTTCTCCTTCCAAAAGTGATTTCCAAAATCATCATGGAACAATCATTTGTGTTGCTGGTGGTGCCAGCATGGCCACACAGGTTTTGGTATGCGGATCTGGTTCGGATGTCCAGTTGCCCGCCTTGGCCACTTCTGTTACGGCCAGACCTACTATCTCAAGGTCCGTTTTTCCATCAGGATCTCAAATCATTAAATTTGAAGGTATGGAAATTGAACGCTTAGTACTAAGTCATAGAGGTTTCTCTGACTCTGTGATTAATAATATGTTACAAGCTCGTAAATCTGTCTCTAGAAAGATTTATTATAGAGTTTGGAAGACTTACATTTCATGGTGTTCTCATAAATTTTCCTGGAATTCTTTTAGAATTCCTAGAATCTCCGCTCTTTCTGTTTTATTTCACAGAAAGATTGCTATACTTACTGATATACACTGTTTTGTACAGGCTTTAGTTCGTATTAAGCCTGTCATTAAATCAATTTCTCCTCCTTGGAGTCTTAATTTGGTTCTGAAGGCTCTACAGGCTCCTTCATTTGAGCCTATGCATTCTTTGGACATTAAACTACTTTCTTGGAAAGTGTTATTCCTTTTGGCCATCTCTTCTGCTAGAAGAGATTCTGAGCTATCTGCTCTTTCTTGTGAATCTCCTTTTCTGATTTTTCATCAGGATAAGGCGGTTTTGCGGACTTCATTTGAATTTTTACCTAAGGTTGTGCATTCTAACAACATTAGTAGAGAAATTGTTGTCCCTTCCCGTGTCCTAATCCTAAGAATCCTTTGGAAAGATCCTTACATTCTTTGGATGTGGTGAGCGCTTTGAAATATTATGTGGAAGCTACTAAAGATTTCAGGAAGACTTCTAGTCTATTTGTTATATTTTCTGGTCCTAGGAAAGGTCAGAAGGCCTCTGCTATTTCCTTGGCCTCTTGGTTAAAGCTTTTGATTCATCAAGCTTATTTGGAGTCGGGTCAACCCCCGCCTCAGAGAATTACAGCTCATTCTACTAGATCAGTCTCCACTTCGTGGGCTTTTAAGAATGAAGCTTTAGTTGATCAGATTTGCAAAGCAGCGACTTTGTAGTCTTCAGGTAGCTGTTTCAGTTTGATTCTTCTGCTTTTGATTTAAGTTTTTTTTTTTCAAATGAAAATAAACTTATTTTTTTGGGTTGTGGACTAATTTTTTCAGCGGTATATGGCTGTTTTTATTTTATTACCTCCCCTCTCTAGTGACTCTTGAGTGGAGATCCACATCTTGGGTATTGATATCCCATATGTCACTAGCTCATGGACTCTTGCCAATTACATGAAAGAAAACATAATTTAGGTAAGAACTTACCTGATAAATTCATTTCTTTCGTATTGGCAAGAGTCCATGAGGCCCACCCTTTTTATGGTGGTTATGATTTTTTGTATAAAGCACAATTATTTCCAAATTTCCTTTGTTGATGCTTTCTACTTTTTTCTTTATCACCCCCACTGCTTGGCTATTCGTTAAACTGAATTGTGGGTGTGATGAGGGTTGTATTTATAGGCATTTTGAGGTTTGGGAAACTTTGCCCCTCCTGGTAGGATTGTATATCCCATATGTCACTAGCTCATGGACTCTTGCCAATATGAAAGAAATGAATTTATCAGGTAAGTTCTTACATAAATTATGTTTTTAGCCATGGGCTGCTGTAGCAGCTAAGAACAGCAATTGATTGAAACAAATAAAGGAGCTTTCTACATGAAGTATCTTATACTTCATGAATGAAACTCCCCTTTACAGGGCCTATGAATACCCAAAACTTCCCTCACCCACCGGCGAGTAAATCACAAAGCTTACCAGCCCACAAGAAACTTTAGTCGCCCGTGTATATCTGCATGTAGTGTGTGTATATATCTTATTTAAAAAGGCAATATAAATAGTGTTATTGTAATCTCACATGCATTGCAGACAAAGGTCCCAATTTGAATGCTGCCTACTACTTGGGACTTGAGCATTAATAAAAAGGCTTTAATTTTATAAAATATTTTTCTATCACCGGGTAGAAAAAAAAACAGGGATACTATCTTTGTAATACTGTATGTACCGTCTTGACTTATTTTCCCCTAAGGGGCTAAAAAAATATATAATTGAGCGTCACTCTCTAGCTGCCCTTGGGGTCTAGAGAAATAGCGTGACTTTGTCGCGGCCTTGTACCTTGCTGGGGGTGTTCTCTTCCCTTTGGGAGTGAGTCCTGTACCCGTTCTCATCCCCTGAGAGGTCTGATTGCTTCAGACGGGGTATCTTGTGTTCCCTAAGGGTGTCGTTCGTTCTAGGACGATTCTGGGTCCCGGGTCCGGAGTTCTTGTCTTGGATCCATCTTGGATTTCTGGAGACTTATGATCCGGTTGACTGGTTCGGAACGACCCAGTTTTTTTCAGGGACCCTATGTTGCGACATAGGGGCTAGCTCATTGGGCTTGCAAGCAGGTAGATCAGAGTTCACATCCACCTTCGGGTACTGGTTATAAACTTTAAGGCCTGACTTGTCCTTGGGACAGCGTGTGCTCCTCTATGGGTAGTCTTTTTCTCTGTTGGGTGGTGGTGTCTGGATGATTTTTCATTCGGTCCGTGTTTTGATCATACTAGGGCTTCATGTCTTGTGGACATGTACCCTGTTCTTATCTGTGCCCTTCCCTTTGGAGGGGATAGTTTATCTTCCTTATGAGTTGGGGTTTCCTCTCTCTAGAGGGTCTTTCTCCTGCCCTGTGTGTAGGAGGTTGGATCAGGTGGCTTATTTCTGTATGGGGCAGCATCTGCTGCTCTGTGGGCTCTGTTCCACATGTTTGATCTCTCCATGTAGAGACTGTCTAAGAGTTGTGACAGGTCTTCCTACGGATTATTGCACTTTTCTCCTAGGGGGTTCTCCTTGGGAGTACCTTATTTTGGAGGAGCGGATTGGGTTGGCACCCAAGCTCTGTTGGGGTGGGTGAGTCCCCCCTTTTTCTTTCCATTCCCTAGGGGCTTGTGGTTGGGGTCTTTCTGTCCCCCTGTCTATCAGACATGTCTGTCGTTTGGGCTGGTCTGGTGTTGGAGCAGGCACTGAGATCTGTTGCTCTGCTATTTCGTCCTCGAAGCATTCAAGGTACAGTAAGTCTTTTTGAGGTTTCTCCTTTCTCCACATTCAAGATTTGTGGGAAGAACTGACGCCTCTTAGATAGCCTGCAAAGTTATCCGCTGGTTGGTGGATACTTAGCAATCTGAAGGATCCTATCTTCAGCTGCTTTCTACTTGCCCTGCAAGTATTTAAGTTTCAGAGTCATTTTTAGATGACTGCAGCGTGCAGTGTTTTTGCTTCAGGTGTTGTTCATCAGACCTATCTGAACTTGCTGCACGAGGTTTCGTTCTGAATATTTCGGTATTCTGAGATGCCTTTTTATGGACTTGGGGACCTTCGTCTTCAGTGGTTTCTAGAGTGCGATTGCACGGTGTTAGGGGAATATCCTCTCTCTGTTTCAAACTCCCTGCCTTATCCAGTGGTTTCTGTATTTCTGGGGTCTGGGGTTGCCTCCCCTTGTTTCTATGAGACTGGTTGGGTCTGTTAGGCTGACCCGGTTTCTCTGGTTTTTGCTCTGTGTTTTTATTTAGGACTCATTGTGCCCTTTTTAGGGTTTTTTTCTGGAAGTTCCTTATGTTAGCTGGAAGCTAGCTCTGCATGCTAATGCACTGTGGCTACTCTGCACTGTAGCAAATCGAGGGTTGCAAATTCTATCCCCGGTGAGGTCTACTCAGCCTTTCCTCCTTTCGAGGTTGATAAAATGAGCAACGCCTTGAGCCCTTAAGGGGGATTAGCCGCTCTTTACAAGTACAATCATGTTTTCTCCGTGCCTTTTCTTCTTTGTGGAAGATACGGTAGTTTGTTCCCTTTCTTTAGTAAGGGGTGTGTTGTTTGGAGACCGACTGCTGGCGACAGTGTCTCTTGAAGGCTGTTGACTCAGTCGAGTCTAGTTCCTGCGGTCTCTAGCAAGGTTGTGGACTATATGCAGGTCAGTGTCCTTGGAATTTTTTTTTTCAAAGTTGTTCTCGGCTTCGGACGAAGCTAGATTTTGTTGGGTAGGGGTTTTCAGGCCTGGTGCCCTCAGAATGGGCCATCTCTTGTACCCTCCCATTTTTGCATTCAGTGTCCCTCTATAGCTTGGGTATTGTTTTCCCAAAAGTAATGAATGTAGCTGTGGACTCTTTCTATTTATGAAGAAAAACTTAAATTATGCTTACCTGATCATTTTCTTTTCTTCAGATGTAAAGAGTTCACAGCTCCCCGTTTTTTTCTGTGGGGCGTTTTATTTTTGTTCTTCTGGCACCTTTGCACCCTGATGTTTCTTCTACTGTTCCTTGTTCCTCGGCAGAATGAGCTGGGGATGAGGGGAGTGGGGGAGGTATTTAAGCCTTTGGCTGGGGTGTCTTTGCCTCCTCCTGGTGGCCAGGTTCTGAATTCCCAAAAGTAATGAATGCAGCTGTGGACTCTTTCCATATGAAGAAAAGAAAATTATCAGGTAAGCATAATTTAAGTTTTTTCTATACATGCAGGAAAATGTCCTGTTATTTCTCTATACGTGCAGGAACTGTCCGTTTATTTCTCTATACATGCAGGAAATGCCCTTTTATTTCTCTATACGTCCAGGAAATGCCCTGTTATTTCTCTATATGTGCAGGAAATGCCCTGTTTATTTCTTTTATACATGCAAGGAAATGCCGTTATTTCTTTATACATGCAGGAAATGCCCTGTTATTTATCTATATGTGCAGGAAATGCCGTTATTTCTCTATACATGCAGGAAATGCCCTGTTATTTTTCTATACATGCAGGAAGTGTCCTGTTATTTCTCTATACGTGCAGGAAGTGTCCTGTTATTTCTCTATACATGAAGGGAAATGTCCTGTTATTTCTCTATACATGAAGGTAATGCCCTGTTATTTCTCTATACATGAAGGAAATGTCCTGTTATTTCTCTATACGTGCAGGAAGTGTCCTGTTATTTCTCTATACATGAAGGAAATGAAATGTTATTTCTCTATACATGAAGGTAATGCCCTGTTATTTCTCTATACATGAAGGTAATGTCCTGTTATTTCTATGTACATGCAGGAAATACCCTGTTATTTCTCTATACGTGCAGGAAGTGTCCTGTTATTTCTCTATACATGAAGGTAATGTCCTGTTATTTCTATGTACATGCAGGAAATGCCCTGTTATTTCTTTATACATGAAGGTAATGCCCCGTTATCTCTCTATACATGCAGGTAATGTCCTGTTATTTCTATGTACATGCAGGAAATGCCCTGTTATTTCTTTATACATGAAGGTAATGCCCCGTTATCTCTCTATACATGCAGGTAATGTCCTGTTATTTTCTATGTACATGCAGGAAATACCCTGTTATTTCTCTATACGTGCAGGAAGTGTCCTGTTATTCTCTATACATGAAGGAAATGTCCTGTTATTTCTATGTACATGCAGGAAATGCCCTGTTATTTCTTTATACATGAAGAAAATGTCCTGCCAGATCTATCTTTTTGCATACAACATATTTGCATTTCAACAAATTTGAAGACGTTTGCTTATTACTAAGTTGTCCAGCTGGCTTCAGACAATAAACAGGAAAGAAAAGCAAGATTCCTTTTGTGGTGTCTCAATGTTTCTCTAATATCTTCACGTTTGTTTTCTTCCTTTAGGCTGTTCTTTTTAAAACAATCTATCTGAGTCAAAGCTTTGAAATTTGTTTGTATATTCATTCCAAAGGCTAAAAAGTCCTGCTATGTGTTGTTTTAAATGCTTAGTTAGATCATGCCCCCTTCACATGTTACATGCACATGTCTTTCTAAGAAGATCTATGAATGCCTGGATTGTGAAAGAATTAGTTCATTCCTTTGAGCCTTTGTTAGTGTCAGCAGATTTGTCAATTGTCCTTCCAGGTGCTGTGACAAAGTATGTCAGGAATTTCACCTTACATAGCTTGTCACTTTTACAGAAAACTCGTTTTTAATAAAAGGGACTTGAAATTTAAAATTAAAGTTTTTATGATTCAGATGGAGTACATCTAAAAAAACAACAACTTTGCAGTTTACTTATATTGCCAATTTATTTCTATCTCTTTGTATCCTTTGTTAAAAGATAGCTCCTTTCTATGAGAGCATACTGGGGTTCAAGGAATGTGCACTGAATTGCAATTTGTGTTGCAACAGTGTTTCAACAACATCTAGTGCTTAAACCACATGCCCACTCCAGAGCCTATGTCAGCATGGTCTCAAGAGAAAGATAATAGACGTAAATTGGAATTTGTTTGTTCAAAATAACTTTAGGTTAACCACCGGGCTTACTAAGTTGAAGGTGCGCCAGCAGTTTTTAGAACACTCTTTCTGTAGGAGCTGGAATTTTGAAAACTTTATTTTTTTGCTTATGTAGAGATCTAAAACGTATATTGCCATAGCATTTCACATTCTATCCTGCAGAAGTTACACGGTAGAGCTAGCATACAGGCATTATCATCATATTGCTACAACTGTGCATGTTTTTTTTTATTTCTAAAAATGTATTTATGTTTTTTTAAGAATAGGGTAGTATATTATTTAAGCATGGACAGGTATGTTTGATATAAATATTAAGATGATATAAAAATAAATGTGTTCTAAAATTAAAAATAAATTTAAATTTATAAGAAAAATATTAGTGACTAGTGATGTCGCGAATTGTTCGCCGGCCCAAATAGTTCCCGGCGAACATAGCATGTTCGCGTTCGCTGCGGCGGTGAGGCGAACATATGCGATGTTCGATCCGCCCCCCTATTCATCATCATTGAGTAATACTTTGACCCCTGTACCTCACAGTCAGCAGGCACCATTCCAGCCAATCAGCAGCAGACCTCCCTACCTCCTGGACAGCATCCATTTTAGATTCATTCAGAAGCTGCATTGTTAGTGAGAGGAGGGACAGTGTAGCTGCTGCTGATTGAATAGGGATATCTATAGCTAGGCTAGTGTATTCAGTGTCCACTACAGTCCTGAAGGACTCATTTGATCTCTGCTGTAAGGACAGCACCCCAAAAGCCCTTTTTAGGCCCTAGAACATCTGATTTTTTTTTTTTTTCTCCTGTGTAATCTAATTGCAGTTGCCTGCCTGCCTGCCATGCGTGTGTGTCAGGCTCACAGCGTATACTGTGCCCACTTGCCCAGTGCCACCACTCATATCTGGTGTAACAGTAGTGTAGATTTAAAAAAAACAACACTTTTTTGACTGTGTTAAAATAATAGCAGTTAGTTTCCTTCACATGTGTGCGTTTAAGTGCCTGCCTGCCAGGGCACAGTGTCACCCCAGTGCACTCATATCTGGTGTAACAGTAGTGTAGATTAAAAAAAAAAACACTTTTTTGACTGTGTAAATAATAGCAGTCAGTTTCCTTCACACGTGTGCGTTTCAGTGCCTACCTGCCTGCCAGGGCACAGTGTCACAGCAGTTGAAACTCATATCTGGGGCGCGATCCGATATAGATCGCAGTTTGCGGCGCAAGCGAGGGAACCGGCGTCGCCCCGCAGTTTCAGCTCGCAACTCGAGCTATCCCATATAGGTCGCCGTCAGATGCTAACGTGCCGGTACGTCTGACAAACCAGCGATGTCCAGAAATCTGCGCAAGTACAAATTTCTGGCGTCGCCAGTGACTCTGCGCCACGTTAGAATCTGCCGGCGCCTATAAAACCTGACTAAAGTCTAAAACACCCGCACTGTCTAACACGCCTCCCTAACATAGCCCGCACTGTCTAACCCTCTATCCGCTATCCCCCCCTCACTATCCTAACAATAAAAAAGCTATTAACCCCTAAACCGCCGCTCCCGTACCCCGCCGCAACCTTATAAAGTTATTAACCCTTAACCGCCGCTCCCCGTACCCCGCGCCAGCTATATTATATCTATAACCCCCTAAAGTGAGCCCCTAACACCGCCGCCATCTATATTAAAATTATTACCCCCTAATGTAAGCCCCCTTACACCGCCGCCATCTCTATTAAAATGATTAACCCCTAATTTAATCTACCTTACCCCGCCGCCAGCTATATTATCTATATTAACCCTAAGTATATTATAGTTAATATAGTTATTACATTATATATATTAACTATATTAACCCCTAATTATATTAGGGTTAATATAGTTACTATAGTATTTATATTAACCTATATTAACTCTATCTAACCCTAACACCCCTAACTAAATTTATATTAATTAATCTAATTCATTTATAAACTAAAATATTCCTATTTAAATCTAAATACTTACCTATAAATAAACCCTAAGATAGCTACAATATAATTAATAATTACATTGTAGCTATGTTAGGGTTAATATTTATTTTACAGGTAAATTGTTAATTATTTTAACTAGGTATAATAGATATTAAATAGTTATTAACTATTTAATATCTACCTAGTTAAAATAATTACCCAATTACCTGTAAAATAAATCCTAACCTAAGTTATAAATACACCTACACTATCAATAAATTTAATAAACTACAAACATCTATCTAAAAATACAATTAAATTAACTAAACTAAATTACAAAAAAACAAACACTAAATTACAAAAAATAAAAAAAGATTACAAGATTTTTAAGCTAATTACACCTATTCTAAGCCCCCTAATAAATAATAAACCCCCCAAAATAAAAAAATTCCCTGCCTATTCTAAATTAAACAAATTTCAAAGCTCTTTACCTTACCAGCCCTTAAAAGGGCCTTTTGTGGGGCATGCCCCAAAGAATTCAGCTCTTTTGCCATACAACAAAATACAATCCCCCCCCCCCATTACAACCCACCACCCACATACCCCTATTCTAAAACCACCTAAACCCCCTTAAAAAAGCCTAACACTACCCCCCCTGAAGATCTCCCTACCTTGTCTTCACCACACCGGGCCGAACTCCTGATCCGATCCGGGCGATGTCTTCCTCCAAGCGGCAAAGAAGAATTCTTCCTCGGCGATGTCTTCCTCCAAGCGGCAAAGAAGAATTCTCCCTCCGGCGACGTCTTCCTCCAAGCGGCAGCAAAGTCTTCATTCTTCCGGCGCATCTTCAATCTTCTTTCTTCGCTCCGCCGCCGCGGAGCATCCAATCCGGCCGACTGCTGTACTACGAATGAGGTACCCTTTAAATGACGTCATCCAAGATGGCGTCCGCCGAATTCCGATTGGCTGATAGGATTCTATCAGCCAATCGGAATTAAGTTAGAAAAATCTGATTGGCTGATTGAATCAGCCAATCAGATTCAAGTTCAATCCGATTGGCTGATCCCGAACAGCCAATCAGATTGAGCTCGCATTCTATTGGCTGATCGGAACAGCCAATAGAATGCGAGCTCAATCTGATTGGCTGATTGATCAGCCAATCGGATTGAACTTGAATCTGATTGGCTGATTCAATCAGCCAATCAGATTTTTCTAACTTAATTCCGATTGGCTGATAGAATCCTATCAGCCAATCGGAATTCGCGCGGACGCCATCTTGGATGACGTCATTTAAAGGTACCTCAATTCGTAGTACAGCAGTCGGCCGGGATGGATGCTCCGCGGCGGCGGAAGCGAAGAAAGAAGATTGAAGATGCCGCCGGAAGAATGAAGACTTTGCTGCCGCTTGGAGGAAGATGTCGCCGGAGGAAGAATTCTTCTTTGCCGCTTGGAGGAAGACATCGCCGGAGGAAGAATTCTTCTTTGCCGCTTGGAGGAAGACATCGCCCGGATCGGATCAGGAGGTTCGGCCCGGTGTGGTGAAGACAAGGTAGGGAGATCTTCAGGGGGGTAGTGTTAGGCTTTTTTAAGGGGGGTTTGGGTGGTTTTAGAATAGGGGTATGTGGGTGGTGGGTTGTAATGGGGGGGGGGATTGTATTTGTTGTATGCAAAAGAGCTGAATTCTTTGGGGCATGCCCCACAAAAGGCCCCTTTTAAGGGCTGGTAAGGTAAAGAGCTTTGAAATTTGTTTAATTTAGAATAGGGCAGGGAATTTTTTTTATTTTGGGGGTTTATTATTTTATTAGGGGGCTTAGAATAGGTGTAATTAGCTTAAAAATCTTGTAATCTTTTTTTTTATTTTTTGTAATTTTAGTGTTTGTTTTTTTTGTCATTTAGTTTAGTTAATTTAATTGTATTTTTAGATAGATGTTTGTAGTTTATTAAATTTATTGATAGTGTAGGTGTATTTATAACTTAGGTTAGGATTTATTTTTACAGGTAATTGGGTAATTATTTTAACTAGGTAGATATTAAATAGTTAATAACTATTATACCTAGTTAAAATAATTAACAATATACCTGTAAATAAATATTAACCCTAACATAGCTACAATGTAATTATTAATTATATTGTAGCTATCTTAGGGTTTATTTTATAGGTAAGTATTTAGATTTAAATAGGAATATTTTAGTATTATAAATGAATTAGATAATTTAATATAAATTTAGTTAGGGTTAGATAGAGTTAATATAGTTAATATAATAATGTAATACCTATATTAACTATAATATACTTAGGGTTAATATAGATAATATAGCTGGCGGGCGGAGTGGTAGGTAGATTAATTAGGGGTTAATCATTTTAATAGAGATGGCGGCGGTGTAAGGGGCTTACATTAGGGGGTTAATAATATTAACTATAGCTGGCGGCGGTATAGGGGATTAGATTAGGGGTTAATAATTTTTATATAGGTGGCGGCGGTGTAAGGGGTCAGATTAGGGGATAGATAAGGTAGATGGCGGGCGGTTTTAGGGGCTCACAGTAGGGGGTTAGTTTATGTAGATGGCGGCGGGGTCCGGGAGCGGCGGGTTTAGGGGTTAATAACTTATTAGGGATTTCGGGGGGGGGGGGAACGCGGTTGAAAGGTAGATAGACATTGCGCATGCGTTAGGTGTTAGGTTTTATTTAGCAGATCGCGGTTGACAGGGAGATAGACATTGCGCATGCGTTAGGTGTTAGGTTTTATTTAGCAGATCGCGGTTGACAGGGAGATAGACATTGCGCATGCGTTAGGTGTTAGGTTTATTTTAGAAGATCGCGGTTGACAGGGAGATAGACATTGTGCATGCGTTAGGTGTTAGGTTTATTTTCTAGTTAGTTTAGGGAGTTACGGGGCTCCAATAGTCAGCGTAAGGCTTCTTACGGCTGCTTTTTGTGGCGAGGTGAAAATGGAGTAAGTTTTCTCCATTTTCGCCACGTAAGTCCTTACGCTGCATATTGGATACCAAACTGCGCTGGTTTGGTATACCTGCCTAGGCCCAAAAACTACGGGCGACGGCAGAAATATACGCGCGTAACTTCTAGGTTACGCCGTATATAGGATACCAAATCAGCGTAAATATTGGCGTCGCCGGGCCCTTTCTGCGGGCCGACGATTTATATCGGATCGACCCCCTGGTGTAACAGTAGTCTACATTTAAAAAATAAAAAATTGACTGTAATAGATTGAATAGCAGGTTAGTTGTCTGCAAGCGGTGATATGTGTCAGGCCTACAGCGTCTACTCTGCCAACTTCTGCCAGTGCACAGTGCCACTCATATCTGTTGTCACACGTAGCTTGCACGCATAGTACCACTAATCGAAAAAAAAAATGACAGGCAGAGGCAGGCCACCCCGCAGGGTCCGTCGGTGTTCGTGGTGCTGTGATTCCCTTTGGCCCTAGAATAATGCCCAGTGTTCAGAGTCCACGTACCCTGAACTCGAACATTTCTGAGGACATAGTTGACTGGCTAACACAGGACACCAATCTTCTACAGCTTCCGCTCGGAACCTTGAGCACCATCCTCCTCCAGCTCTATCTTCGGGCACCTCTCTAAGTTACCACTCGCCCCCGCCTGCCGCCACCACCAACACTAGCACCCCACAGCCGCTTCACTTGATCTGACAGAGGAGTTATTTACACATCAGTTGGAAGAAATGAGTGATAGTGATGCTCAACCATTATTGCCAGAGGATGTAGATAACCGGGATATGTCTCAGTTAGGCAGCATTACACACATGGACGTACGGATGTGATGATGATGATGTTGTAACCCGCTGCTGCTTCCTTTGTTGACTTGTCAGATACAAGGTGAAGCGGTTGATGATGACGATGCGTCCGTGGATGTCACGTGGGTGCCCGCGAGAAGAAGAAGAGGGGGAAAGTTCAGATGGGGAGACCATCTCCCGGTTCCTAAAATCGATGCCATATACACGTCCCCTGATAGGGGACGTAACAGGGATTAAACTGATAGGAATAATACTACTTAACACACCTTATAATAATGCAGAGAGAGGCAACACAGAGAGAGGAGTCTGAAGAAGAGGAGTCAGAGGAGGAAGGTGGCTTTGAGGAGGTGGAAGACCAAACACAGCAGGCGTCCCAGGGGGCTTGTTGTCACCTTTCGGGGACCCTTGGTGTTGTACGTGGCTGGGTGGAGGAAGAGACCTTCAATGACATCAGTGAGGACAAGGAACGGGACATGGCTAGCTTGGTATCCAACCTTGTGCAAATGGGGAGTTTGTGGTTGTGCAAATGGACTGTTTGCGGTTGTTTGCGGTGCGTTAAAGGGACAGTCTAGGCCAAAATAAACTTTCATGATTCAGCATTTAATTTTAAACAATTTTCATTTTATCACCAATTTTGCTTTGTTCTCTTGGTATTCTTAGTTGAAAGCTTAACCTAGGAGGTTCAAATGCTAATTTCTTAGACCTTGAAGCCCACCTCTTTCAGATTGCATTTTAACAGTTTTTCAACACTAGAGGGTGTTAGTTCACGTATTTCATATAGATAACACTGTGCTCGTGCACGAGAAGTTATCTGGGGGCAGGCACTGATTGGTTAGACTGCAAGTATGTCAAAAGAATGGAAAAAAGGAGCAGTTTGCAGGGGCTTAGATACCAGAGGTTAAACGTATATTATTATAAATGTGTTAGTTATGCAAAACTGGGAAATGGGTAATAAAGGGATTATCTATCTTTTAAAACAATAAAAATTCTGGTGTAGACTGTCCCTTTAAACAGGGAGTTTGGGGAGGCGGAGCCTGGAGGAGCTTAGGAATGGAAGTGTAGGTGAAGAGCTCCGTGCAGACTATAGGGCATTTTAATTAACAGAGAGATGTAGGAGGTGAGAAAATCAGCAAAAGAGGAGCCACAAGCAAGGAGCAACATCTGCAACAATTTTAAGCAAGTCGCAACCCCCTGGAAATAAACAGCCTCATAGTGGGAGTGAGAGCAGCAGCGGTTCAGACGCCATTATTACAGCCCACGTGGCGCCGCTTGCGACACGGCGTTAAGAGAGAGAGTGTCCAACTGAACGGAGGTGACCGGAGGAGTAATCAGAGGAGACACCAAAGTCTGCCGATTCAAAGCAAGAGGGGGAGAGCAGTGAAGGGAGAGTGGAGGATTGAAAGAGACCGGCGTCTGCAGCTCCTAAGCACCGGAACAGGTACATATGAAGGGCCGGATTACAATAATGAAATAGACTGGGGGTAGAGGAGAGGGGGACATGTCTGCCTAAACTATAAGGGGCTTTTGCAAGATAGAGGGACACTGACCCTAAAGGCCCGTAGCAGAAAGAAAGGCCCATGTGCTAGGTAAAAGATCAGGCCACGTAGGAAGTTATCTCCTTTTATTTTATATTTGCATGCCCTGACCTCTGCTCCTCTGCAGCCACAAGGAGGTAGCCATGATACTGCTTTGTGGATAGTGAAGCTGGTGAGCCACATAGAAGCCATGACTGGAAAAGCTGCCAGTTGAAATTTGCAGCACCTGAGATTTTAAAGTTTATTCAGCAAAGCAGGGGCGGACAGCTTAATTATGCAACTCAGTAGAGTCCACGCAGATTATATAAATCCGGATATTTCATAAAGATTGCTTGAGAACTTATCTATTACACTACATGCAAGACATAACTGCTCTCTAGAGACTTCACTATGCTTTTTTAATACCAAGCAGCACAATATATATAGAGGAAGAATTTTTGTGACATAATGGCCTGTTAAAAGTATACCATATACAGGAAGGTGCTTGAGGAATTACTATATACATCCTTGGCAGGCATAGAGATTCTGACACTCTGTCTATAGAAGGACACTCTGTTCTCCTGAATAATAAAATTATTATACTGCGCACCACATCTGACAGAGAGACAGGGGCAGGCTTAGATGGCTGCCAGAAAAAATTCCAAAACGCCTTCACTAAATAAACAATCTACAGCTAACCTCTTCTTCAAACCCTTGAAAGGAGATAAATTAACTGACACTCAAACCCAAGATTCTGATGAAGAAGGGGAGGTGGAAGAAGGCGCTAAGGAAAAATTTGAAGACTCAAGGCCCTTAACCAAAGCAGACTTGGATCATCTGGTTTCCAAGCAGGACATTAATGTCAATTTTGAGAGACTGATATAAAAAATGGAAACTTTGCAAAACTCTGTAACTAACAGCATAACAGAATTAAAACAAGAGATAGTGGACTTGGGTTCACGTGTAAACACTCTAGAGGAAAATGGTGACTCAATGGTAGAGGATCTGAACGCAGTAACGGATAAAGTTACTTCTCAACAATCAGAAATAGAAGATATTTACGACAAACTAGAGGATCTGGAGAATTGCAGCCGAAGATCTAATCTCAGATTAAAAGGAGTCCCAGAGTCGATAGGTCCTAAAGACCTGAATACATATTTGCTCAATCTCTTCCGGAACATTACTGGGTCGGGAGGAGAGGAGAGCTTCCAAATGGAAAGGGCGCATAGGGCACTTCGGCCTAAACCTAAGGGAGACGAACCACCCAGGGATGTAATCATCAAGATGCTGCGCTTTAAGGAGAGGGAAGAAATACTGGCAGCGGCGAGGAAGAATCCCACCTTTAAGTACCAGGGGAACATCATCCAGTTTTTTCAGGACTTATGCCTAAGGACCCTACAAAGAAGAAGCTCCCTAAGACCGCTGACTTCCTTGTTGAGGAAAAATCAAGTGCCATATAGATGGGGCTTCCCGTTTGCTCTCCATATAACATGGGAAAACAGGACATTCTCTATCAAAGATCCTCGAGAGATCCCAGAAATGTGTCGTAGGATGAAGATGGACCCCCCAGCTATACTACAGCAAGAAACTACTCCTACTCAACCTAGTCAGGGGGGAAGCCCTCGCCAAAAGCAATGGTCTAAGATACCAGAGAAGAAACGGAAGACCTGTTCACATAAGTTCGTGGTAGAGTTTTCTTTTTTTTCTCTCTTCTGCTGAGAGATGGGGGAATTTTGGTTTTTATTTCCTCTTTCTTCCTTCTTTATTAACTCAACTCGGCTGAAGCAGAGGAGAGGGCTCTGAACTACTGGGGCTTGTAAGGACATATTCAAAGGACCAGATAAGTACAATGACATTATGCAAATGTTTTGTTTTCCAGGTTTTATTGGTTTCTATTAAATAAGAAATGGAGGAGAGGGGGAAAGATGTTTGTCTTCTTGGGCCTGCTCTAGGGGACCAGCTCCACAGACAAGATGATTATGACTGTAGACATGGACATATCTCATTAATGTGTTCCCTTCTCCCCATAGCAGGTATCAGGGAAGGACAATTCGTTGCGGGTTTTAGGCTTGCTACGGTTCATGTTTAGAATAATCTTAAATTGTTTTGTTCTACATCCAGAAGGGTTAACATCATTGCTATGTTTTGATTTCTTTTTCTTTTTATTCTTACCTATACTTCAGATGTATATTATGCCATAATGATTAAGTGATGCTGCTGACTGCACACAGGTATACAATGTGTTGGAATCCTGAAGGGATTGACAAAGTTTTTGTTGCTATGTTTACATTTTCGTGTTGTTTCATTTATGTTTTTTTAAACCAGGTGTTTCCTAACAGGTGTAACAAAGGGAGGTTAGGGAAGTCTAGACGCAAGAGGAAAATACAGGAAATAGGGAATACGGTTGATAGGAAGATTTTCTGGGGTTGGATAGATTCTCTAAGATAAGATATATAGAGAGGATGGGGAGGAGGACAAAAGGGATTGATGATGTCACATAATATAAAACTAATTTCCCATAATGTTAGGGGGTTAAACACAGATACTAAAAGGCGTACGGCAATGACACAGTACCTGAGATTAAATGCAAACATTATATTTCTTCAGGAAACGCACTTCTTAGCGCAGACAATTCCTAGATACTGGACACAGCAGTTCCCCCATCATTTCCACTCTACTACAGAAACAAAAAAAAAGGGGGGTGACAATCCTATTACACAAATCTTTAGATTTTATACTAGATAGCGAAATTAGGGATACGGAAGGTAGGTTTGTGATAGTAAGAGGCACAATTCAGGAACACTAAAGTTACTTTCTGTAATGTGTATGCACCCAACGAGACACAAAATGCTTTCTTTGAAAAAATCTCGCAACATCTAACCCAGTGGTCGCAAGACAGAATAATCTTAGGGGGAGACTTTAATGTCTCCATGACCTCCTATTCTGGAGGGGAAATGAAGAGACAGTCAAATAAACAACATCGACATAATTCAATAGTTAAGTCAATTAGGGACTCCTTGGGAGCGCGTAACCTTATGGATTCGTGGGTGGCAGTGGGCAATTCTGCACATGAATACACATATTACTCACCAGCACATAACTCCTATTCTACCCTGGACTATATTTTTGTGAGTCAAATATTGATTCCTAACTTAGTTGCATCAAATACGCAGGCGCGTGTGTGGTCTGACCACTCCTTAGTAATTTTAGAACTAACAGGCATTTTACATTTTTCTCGCCCAAGGTCATGGACATATAACCCAACACTCCTTAGGAACCCAGCGGTATACGAAAGGATTAGAATAGCATTGAGGGAATATTGGCAGGTAAACGTTGGATCTACGGGCGACCCGTTAGTGGTCTAGGCTGCACATAAGCCTGTGTTGAGGGGCTTACTTATTAAAGAAAAATCAGTGATAGTAAGACAATCAACACAAATAGTGAACACACTCCAGAGAGAGGTAGAGACACTAGAGCGAGAGCATAGACGTACTTTAGCCTCGGGTACGTACAAGTCCCTTCAGTATAAACGAAAAGAACTATCCACAATTTTAAAGGAAAATTCAATCAGGGCTGCTTTGAGATTGAGGGCACATTACTATGTATATGCAAATAAGCCTGATAAATACTTGGCATATAAGTTGAGGGAGAGAACCAAATTATTTGCTATACCCTCTATTCATAGACAGGACGGGACTCCCACTTCTAATAACCAAAGCTTTTGCACAATACTATGAGAATCTTTATGATGGGAAAAAGGTGGCTCTGGGGGATCTCACTCGGCAGACTAATGAACTCTTAGGGCAGGCCAAACTAGCGTTGATCCAGGATTCGGACCTTGCAGTTCTTAATACAGACATTACAGCTATGGAAATACTGACAGTAATTAGAGACCTTAAAACGGGAAAAGCACCAGGCCCAGATGGTTTGACTGGGGAATACTATAAATTATTTAAAAGAGAGTTACTACCCCATTTGTTGACTTTCTGCAATGGTATACTAGTGGTAAGGGAACTACCTAAGGATATGTTACAAGCTAACATAGTGGTGATACCCAAAGTAGGGAAAAACCCGAAATATTGTCAAAATTATAGGCCCATCTCCCTGATTAATACAGATCTCAAGATATTCACTAAAATTATAGCTAACAGACTTAAATTAATTTTACCAACATTAATTCATAAAGATCAAGTGGGATTCATTAAGGATAGGGAAGCCCCGGACAATGTGAGAAGAATTTTGACTCTAGTAGATTACTTAAAGCAGACTAAGACGCCATCACTACTTCTATCACTTGACGCGGAAAAGGTGTTCGATAGGGTAGATTGGTCTTATATGTTTAAAGTTCTGGAAAGTATGGGTTTTAAGGGGGCATTTATGAGGGCACTTACAGCTATATATTCAAGGCCGACAGCGGTGGTGGGAGCAGCAGGATACATCTCAAGGTCCATTGATATTTTAAATGGGACCCGTCAAGGGTGCCCACTCTCACCACTTTTATTTGCCATCAGCATAGAACCACTAGCAGCGCTTATTAGACAATCAGTAGATGTGTCTGGGGTACAGGTGACCAACGACGAATATAAATTGACATTATTTGCAGATGATGTCTTACTGACGTTAACCAGACCCTTGATTTCATTACCTAACCTGTATAATGTATTAGAGAAATTTGCAGAAATCTCAGGCTACAAAGTTAACCTGGATAAATGCGAGGCTTTACCGATCTGCCTCCCAGCACATACAAAGAAGTCGATAGAATTGAATTTCAATATTACATGGGCAAAAACCCATATCACTTATCTAGGGATCAAGATGAATAGCACTTTCTCAGATCTATATAGATTAAATTATGTACCCCTGTATAAAGCTATCAGAAGAGATCTTAATAACTGGAAAAAGGGCAGATTTTCATGGTATGGGAGACTGATGGCTCTAAAAATGAATGTCCTGCCCAGGATTTTGTATCTTTTTAGAACTTTGCCGATTGGGATCCCCCTAGCAGATCTAAACGCCTTACAAGCAGATTTGTTTAGGTTCCTGAGAGGAGACGGGAAAGCAAGAATAGCGTCACAGCTACTGAAACAACATAGACAGATGGGTGGAGTGGGGGTCCCGAATCTAGTGGACTATTATCAGGCCTCCAGGCTGGCACAATCTGTCATTCTGGAGAAAAATTTTCAAGGGGTTATCTGGCCAAAAATAGAAGCAGAAATTGAGTGTTGTGAGAGTCCAGCAGATATCTTATGGGATCCCTTATGGAATACAAAAAAACTTGCATATAGATCACCGGTCACACAGGAGGCACTACACACCTGGCACAAGACAGCCAAACAGATACATTTATTTAGCCCTTACTCCCTATTACTACCCTTAAAGTTTTTGTTACCTATGGATCTTAGAAAAGCAGTGGGAAAATGGGAAAATAAGGGTCTGTATAGGGTTGCAGATTTCCTTAGTGGGACATCAATCCTTACCTTTAACCAGATTAGGGATAAAATCCTACCATACACACTGAACTGGTTTCTTTACTTGCAGATTTCATCTGCTATCTCTAAATACAGGGCAAATAGATTAAACCAACCTTTGACCTCTCTAGAAAAGATATGTAGCACAGAATCTACGGAGAAACATGTTATATCTCAGATATATTTGTTGCTACAAGGAAAGAAAACTACCCTTAAGTCTCCCCTGATGGAGAGATGGGAGAGAGATGTGGGAGAGGTGAGAGAACAGAAAAATTGGGAAAAGATTATATCAGAAACTGGGAAGGGGATACTCAGTGCAGATATGAAAGAAAATTGTCTGAAGGTAACCTTTAGATGGTACCTTACGCCGGAAAGGACAGCTCACATTCCCACTATGAATAGTGCCCTTTGCTACAGAGGGTGTGGGGAGAGAGGGACGTATAGACATATGTGGTGGGACTGCTCACGAGTACGACCACTTTGGGATAGGCTTTCGAGGCTAATTAGTGATACACTAGATGAAAGAATCGAACTAACGATAACTCAGGCACTTCTGCATGAAAAGGTGGGTACATTGAACTCTGCGATCAACACTTTTATTAGGACACTTTGTACATGCTTACGCATATGCATAGCCAGACACTGGAAGGTGACTGCACCAGGGTGGGCGGAGGTATTGGATAAGATAAAAGATATCTATATCATGTCAGAATTAGCAGCATGGGCACAAGGGAACACGGAGCAGTTTCAGAAAGTATGGTTCTACTGGATCTTGAAAGGCCACACCAATTCACACACCACTCAAGAGAGAGATGAGAGAGAAAGTCCAGGAAGGTAGGGTAGGTAAGATGGGTATAGGGAGAACCCTTTACGTATTGGCAACCCGTATCTAGAAAGACCGGACATTTTTGACCTCTAGCATAGTTCAGCTGACAAATTCTTCTTCCTCTTGAACGGAGAGATGACAAAATAAAAGATTACAAGAATCAGTGGGACATCTGAGGAGAGGGGAAACACCTGGAGGGGGAGGAGGGGTGGCAGGGGAAGTTAAGTTTTTTAGTTCTTGATGTTTTGTTAATTATCTGTTTTTATAAAGGGGATGGAGGTATGAAACCTGCCGGACCCAGTCTGTTGAGAAATGAATACTTGATGTAAGTGAGAGGATGTCACAGTACTATCTGTTTGATATAAGTGTATACGGTGATCCACCCTTTCTCAATACCTGTGATCTGTATGATGTTCTTCAGAAATTCAATAAAAAATATTTCAATTAAACAGGGAGTTTGGTCTGTCACTTTGAAGCGGGCGTAACCCCTACACTACCTGATCGATTAAAGCACGTTATTTCAAACAATTTAGGAATGTTAGGTGATTAATGCCCTTTATGGCTTAAAACCAGACTCTGCATCAACTATGTAATTTTCCATGGGAGTTTTGCCATGGATCCCCCTCCGGCATGCCACAGTCCAGGTGTTAGTCCCCTTGAAACAACTTTTCCATCACTATTGTGGCCAGAAAGAGTCCCTGTGGGTTTTAAAGTTCGCCTGCCTATAGAAGTCTATGGCGGTTCGCCCGTTCGCGAACAGTTGTGGAAGTTTGCGTTCGACGTTCGCGAACCCAAATTTTTAGGTTCGCGACATCACTATTAGTGACACAATTTAAAAAACAGGAAAATTTACAGGTGTTCTACCCATACACACATTTTGTAGCATATTGTTATAGCTTTAAAAATAAAGGTTTTTATATGCTATTTTTATTTTAAGCAGCAACGCAGCCATTACAAGTCTTGTCGGTAATAGCTGTACCGCAAGCCTTTTAGCCTATAACGCAATGTCAGTCCCGCACTCGTAAAAATGACGTTTTTTTCATGGGACTTTCATAGCACTGCTATCACGAGTTTTGCGGTGAGACTAAAAAGCTTGCATTACAGCCTATAACGACAAGATCCGTACCGCCATCTGAGAGCAGTAATTATTCGTTTTACGCTAAAAAACTTACGTAAAGCTCATAACTAAAGTGTTACAAAGTACACTAAACACCCATAAACTACCTATTAATCCCTAAAACCGAGGCCCTTCCGCATCGCAAATACTATATCAGTTATTAACCCCTAATCTGCCGTTCCCGACATCGCCGCCACAAAATTTTTTTTATTAACCCCTATTCCGCCGCTACCCGACATCGTCACCACTATAATAAAAATATTAACCCTATACCGCGGCCCTTCCGCATCACAAACACTATTTAAATATTATTAACCCCTAATCTGCCGTTCGTCCACATCGCCCCCACTATACTAAAGTTATTAATTCTATTCCGCCGCTCCCCGACTCCGCTGCCACTATAATAAACCTATTAACCCCTAAACCGAAAGCCTACCACATCGCAATAAACTAATTTAAACTAGTAACCCCTAAACCTAATGCCCCCCTAACTTTATATTAAAATTGCAATTTCCCTATCTTAAATTAAATTAAAACTTACCTGTCAAATTAAAAACTAAACTAACAATTAAACTAATATAACTATTAAACTATCAACTAAAGAAAACTAAAATACACATTAAATATAAAAAAAATTACAAAGTATCTAATTACAAAAAATAAAAAATACTAAATTACAAAAAATAACAAAAACTAAATTACGAAATTATCAAAAATAATAAAGAATTACACCTAATCTAATAGCCCTATTAAAAATAAAAAGCCCACCCAAAGTAAAAAAAACAAAACCTAGCATACAATAAACTACCAAAAGGGCCTTTTGTAGGGCATTGCCCTAAGTTAAACAGCTCTATTACCTGTAAAAAAAATACGAAGATCCCCCAACAGTAAAACTCACCACCCAACCAACCCCCCAAAATAAAAAAACCTAACTCTAACAAAAACCTAAGCTACCCATTTCCCTGAAAAGGGCATATGTATGGGCATTGCCCTTAAAAGGGCATTTAGCTCTTTTGCATTGCCCTGAAAAGGGCATTTAGCTCTTTTAAGAAAAGCCTAAACTAAAAAAAAAAAAACACCCAAAAAAGTTTAAAAAATCCTTACATTAACCCCCGAAGATCCAATTACAGTTTCTGAAGTCCGGACATCCAGGCGACGAGAAGTCTTCATCCAGGCGGCGTTTTCTATCTTCATCCATCCAGACGGCATCTTCTATCTTCATTCATACTGAATCTTCAATGCAAGGGAGCCTTTTCAAAATGGTATCCCTTGCATTCCTATTGGCTGATTTGATTTCTGAAATTCAAATCAGCCAATAGGATGAGAGATAATAAAATTGGCTTATTTTTTAGATTAGGGGTTGGGCATTTCTTAAGAGCTAAATGCTCTTTTCAGGGCAATGCCCACACAAATGCCATTTTCAGGGCAGTGAATAGATTAGGGTTTTCTCCAACATAGGTGTGTCCGGTCCACGGCGTCATCCTTACTTGTGGGATATTCTCTTCCCCAACAGGAAATGGCAAAGAGCCCAGCAAAGCTGGTCACATGATCCCTCCTAGGCTCCGCCTACCCCAGTCATT
Organism: Bombina bombina; assembly: GCF_027579735.1. Taxonomy (NCBI): domain Eukaryota; kingdom Metazoa; phylum Chordata; class Amphibia; order Anura; family Bombinatoridae; genus Bombina; species Bombina bombina. The sequence continues at coordinate 246,018,106 of NC_069500.1, forward strand.
CTCTTTGCCGTTGTACAGGCAACATCTCCACGGAGATGGCTTAGAGTTTTTTAGTGTTTAACTGTAGTTTTTCATTATTCAATCAAGAGTTTGTTATTTTCAAATAGTGCTGGTACGTACTATTTACTCAGAAACAGAAAAGAGATGAAGAATTCTGTTTGTATGAGGAAAATGATTTTAGCAACCGTAACTAAAATCCATGGCTGTTCCACACAGGACTGTTGAGAGCAATTAACTTCAGTTGGGGGAACAGTTTGCAGTCTCTTGCTGCTTGAGGTATGACACATTCTAACAAGACGATGTAATGCTGGAAGCTGTCATTTTCCCTATGGGATCCGGTAAGCCATGTTTATTACGATTGTAAATAAGGGCTTCACAAGGGCTTATTTAAACTGTAGACTTTTTTTTTGGGCTAAATCGATTGATATTAACACTTATTTAGCCTTGAGGAATCATTTATTCTGGGTATTTTGATTTAATAATATCGGCAGGCACTGTTTTAGACACCTTATTCTTTAGGGGCTTTCCCAAAGCATAGGCAGAGTCTCATTTTCGCGCCGGTGTTGCGCACTTGTTTTTGAGAGGCATGGCATGCAGTCGCATGTGAGAGGAGCTCTGATACTTATAAAAGACTTCTGAAGGCGTCATTTGGTATCGTATTCCCCTTTGGGTTTGGTTGGGTCTCAGCAAAGCAGATACCAGGGACTGTAAAGGGGTTTAAAGCTTAAAACGGCTCCGGTTCCGTTATTTTAAGGGTTAAAGCTTCCAAAATTGGTGTGCAATATTTTCAAGGCTTTAAGATGCTGTGGTGAAAATTTGGTGAATTTTGAACAATTCCTTCATGTTTTTTCGCAATTGCAGTAATAAAGTGTGTTCAGTTTAAAATTTAAAGTGACAGTAACGGTTTTATTTTAAAACGTTTTTTGTACTTTCTGATCAAGTTTATGCCTGTTTAACATGTCTGAACTACCAGATAGACTGTGTTCTGAATGTGGGGAAGCCAGAATTCCTATTCATTTAAATAAATGTGATTTATGTGATAATGACAATGATGCCCAAGATGATTCCTCAAGTGAGGGGAGTAAGCATGGTACTGCATCATTCCCTCCTTCGTCTACACGAGTCTTGCCCACTCAGGAGGCCCCTAGTACATCTAGCGCGCCAATACTCCTTACTATGCAACAATTAACGGCTGTAATGGATAATTCTGTCAAAAACATTTGCATTCCTGGACAAACATTACCAGTTCGTGGCGCTTCCTTTCGGATTAGCCACTGCTCCAAGGATTTTCACAAAGGTACTAGGGTCCCTTCTAGCGGTGCTAAGACCAAGGGGCATTGCAGTAGTACCTTACCTGGACGACATTCTGATTCAAGCGTCGTCCCTTCCTCAAGCAAAGGCTCACACGGACATTGTCCTGGCCTTTCTCAGATCTCACGGCTGGAAAGTGAACGTGGAAAAGAGTTCTCTATCCCCGTCAACAAGGGTTCCCTTCTTGGGAACAATTATAGACTCCTTAGAAATGAGGATCTTTCTAACAGAGGCCAGAAAAACAAAGCTTCTGGACTCTTGTCGGATACTTCATTCCGTTCCTCTTCCTTCCATAGCTCAGTGCATGGAAGTGATCGGGTTGATGGTGGCGGCGATGGACATAGTTCCTTTTGCGCGCATTCATCTAAGACCATTACAACTGTGCATGCTCAGTCAGTGGAATGGGGACTATACAGACTTGTCTCCGAAGATACAAGTAAATCAGAGGACCAGAGACTCACTCCGTTGGTGGCTGTCCCTGGACAATCTGTCTCAAGGGATGATGTTCCACAGACCAGAGTGGGTCATTGTCACGACCGACGCCAGTCTGATAGGCTGGGGCGCGGTCTGGGGATCCCTGAAAGCTCAGGGTCTTTGGTCTCGGGAAGAATCTCTTCTACCGATAAATATTCTGGAACTGAGAGCGATATTCAATGCGCTCCAGGCCTGGCCCCAGCTTGCGAGGACCAGGTTCATACGGTTTCAATCAGACAACATGACGACTGTTGCGTACATCAACCATCAGGGGGGAACAAGGAGTTCCCTAGCGATGGAAGAAGTAACCAAAATTATTCTTTGGGCGGAGTCTCACTCCTGCCACCTGTCTGCTATCCACATCCCAGGAGTGGAAAATTGGGAAGCGGATTTTCTGAGTCGTCAGACATTGCATCCGGGGGAGTGGGAACTCCATCCGGAAATCTTTGCCCAAGTCACTCACCTGTGGGGCATTCCAGACATGGATCTGATGGCCTCTCGTCAGAACTTCAAAGTTCCTTGCTACGGGGCCAGATCCAGGGATCCCAAGGCGGCTCTAGTGGATGCACTAGTAGCACCTTGGACCTTCAAACTAGCTTATGTGTTCCCGCCATTTCCTCTCATCCCCAGGCTGATAGCCAGGATCAAGCAGGAGAGGGCGTCGGTGATCTTGATAGCTCCTGCGTGGCCACGCAGGACTTGGTATGCAGATCTGGTGAATATGTCATCGGCTCCACCTTGGAAGCTACCTTTGAGACGAGACCTTCTTGTTCAGGGTCCGTTCGAACATCCGAATCTGGTTTCACTCCAGCTGACTGCTTGGAGATTGAACGCTTGATTTTATCGAAGCGAGGATTCTCAGATTCTGTGATCGATACTCTTGTTCAGGCCAGAAAGCCTGTGACTAGAAAGATTTACCACAAAATTTGGAAAAAATATATCTGTTGGTGTGAATCTAAAGGATTCCCTTGGGACAAGGTTAAGATTCCTAGGATTCTATCCTTCCTTCAAGAAGGATTGGAAAAAGGATTATCTGCAAGTTCCCTGAAGGGACAGATTTCTGCCTTGTCGGTATTACTTCACAAAAAGCTGGCAGCTGTGCCAGATGTTCAAGCCTTTGTTCAGGCTCTGGTTAGAATCAAGCCTGTTTACAAACCTTTGACTCCTCCTTGGAGTCTCAATTTAGTTCTTTCAGTTCTTCAGGGGGTTCCGTTTGAACCCTTACATTCCGTTGATATTAAGTTATTATCTTGGAAAGTTTTGTTTTTAGTTGCGATTTCTTCTGCTAGAAGAGTCTCAGAATTATCTGCTCTGCAGTGTTCTCCTCCTTATCTGGTGTTCCATGCAGATAAGGTGGTTTTACGTACTAAACCTGGTTTTCTTCCAAAAGTTGTTTCTAACAAAAACATTAACCAGGAGATTATCGTACCTTCTCTGTGTCCAAAACCAGTTTCAAAGAAGGAACGTTTGTTGCACAATTTGGATGTTGTTCGCGCTCTAAAATTCTATTTAGATGCTACAAAGGATTTTAGACAAACATCTTCCTTGTTTGTTGTTTATTCAGGTAAAAGGAGAGGTCAAAAAGCAACTTCTACCTCTCTCTCTTTTTGGATTAAAAGCATCATCAGATTGGCTTACGAGACTGCCGGACGGCAGCCTCCCGAAAGAATCACAGCTCATTCCACTAGGGCTGTGGCTTCCACATGGGCCTTCAAGAACGAGGCTTCTGTTGATCAGATATGTAGGGCAGCGACTTGGTCTTCACTGCACACTTTTACCAAATTTTACAAGTTTGATACTTTTGCTTCTTCTGAGGCTATTTTTGGGAGAAAGGTTTTGCAAGCCGTGGTGCCTTCCATTTAGGTGACCTGATTTGCTCCCTCCCTTCATCCGTGTCCTAAAGCTTTGGTATTGGTTCCCACAAGTAAGGATGACGCCGTGGACCGGACACACCTATGTTGGAGAAAACAGAATTTATGTTTACCTGATAAATTTCTTTCTCCAACGGTGTGTCCGGTCCACGGCCCGCCCTGGTTTTTTTAATCAGGTCTGATATTTTATTTTCTTTAACTACAGTCACCACGGTACCATATGGTTTCTCCTATGCAAATATTCCTCCTTAACGTCGGTCGAATGACTGGGGTAGGCGGAGCCTAGGAGGGATCATGTGACCAGCTTTGCTGGGCTCTTTGCCATTTCCTGTTGGGGAAGAGAATATCCCACAAGTAAGGATGACGCCGTGGACCGGACACACCGTTGGAGAAAGAAATTTATCAGGTAAACATAAATTCTGTTTTTTTAGATAGTTTTTTTTATTATTTTGAGGGTTTGGGGGGGTGGGGTTTGTAATGTTAGTGGGTCTTTGTATTTTTCTTCAGGTAAAAGAGCTGTTTAACTTAGGGCAATGACCTGCAAAAGTCCCTTTTAAGGGCTATTGGTAGTTTATTATATATTAGGTTTCTTTTTAAAATGGGTATTAGAATAGGAATAATTGTTATTATTTTGGATTATTAGTTTATTTTGTGTAATGTTTTTTTTTTTCGTTTTGGGGTGGGTTTTCCTTTTTAGAATATCCATTTTTTATTTTTAATGGGCAGCAAAAGAGCTGAATGCCCTTTTAAGGGCAATGCCCACACAAATGCCCTTTTCAGGGCAATGGGTAGATTTGGTTTTACTTTATTTTTATTTTGTGAGTTTGGGGGATGCGGGTTTGTATACTGTTAGGGGGTGTTTGTTTTTCTTTTGTAGAAAAATAGCTGATATCTTTAGGGCAATGCCCTACAAAAGGCCTTTTTAAGGGCCCTTGGTAGTTTATTATAGATTAGGGTTTTTTATTTTAGGGTGGTTTTTTTTGTTTGTTTGTTTTTTTTTAAAAAAAGGGTATTAGAATAGGAATAATTTTTATTGTTTTGTATAATTTTGTTTTTTTATTTTTTGTAATTTTAGCGTTTTTTATTTTTTGTAATGTTAGGTTTTAATGTAAGGCAGCATACTTACCTGTGAAATAAAACCTAAGCTAGCTACAATATAACTAATAGTTATATTGTAGCTAGCTTAGGTTTTATTTCACAGGTAAGTTTTTATTTATTTTAACTAGGTAGTTAGTAAATAACTATTTACTAACTAGTCTACCTAGTTAAAATAAATACAAACTTATCTGTGAAATAAAACCTAAGCTAGCTACAATATAACTATTAGTTATATTGTAGATAGCTTAGGTTTTATTTCACAGGTAAGTATGCATTTAGTTTTAAGTTTTTTAGGTTTTTTAGGGGGTGTTGGGGTTATGGTTAGGGTTACGATTAGGTTTAGGGTTACAGTTAGGGTTAGGTTTAGAGGTTAATATAGTTTCATTTAGGTTGTTGCGATGTGGGGTGCTGGTGGTTTAGGGGTTAATAGGTTTATTTGGTGATGTGGGAGGCCAGAGGTTTAGGGGTTAATAACTTTATTTAGTGGCGGCGATGTCGGGTAGCGGCGGAATAGGGGTTAATAGATTTATTATAGTGCGGGTGATGTTGGGGTGCAGGGGAATAGGGATTAATAACTAGTATAGTGGCGGCTATATCGGGAGCGGCAGATTAGGGGTTAATAGTTTTTTCGGTGGCTGTGAAATCGGGAGTGGCAGATTAGGGGTTAATAACATTATGTAGGTGTCGGCGATGTTGAGGGCAGCAGATTAGGGGTGTTTAGACGTGGGGTTTATGTTAGGGTGTTAGGTTTAAACGTAACTTTTTTTCCCCCCATAGGTATCAATGGGGCTGCATTACGGAGCTTTTTATTCCGCGATCGCAGGTGTTAGGTTTTTTTCTAACCCGCTCTCCCCATTGATGTCTGGGGAAAACGTGCACGAGCACGTCAAAACAGCGCTTGTATTGTGTGTGGTATGGTGCTCAACGCAACCATATCGCACGCACAAGCGTGGCAGCGCTATGGAGGGTGAAATAACGCAACTTTTGTTGTGTTCGTTAAAAATCCTCTAACGCGCATAACTCATAATCTACCTGTATGTTTTAGATGATATAATTTCCATTTGCAGTTTCTTATTTTTAATAAAATAATTTATGAGAACAAAATACATTCTAATGTAATTTTGATTGTAATGTCTGTGTGTTTTTTTCCCTTTGTTTTTACAGAGTGCTCTTGAAGGAAAACTAAGCACATTATTCAAGCACTTGTATGCTACAAGACAAACAATAAGTCTTATATTGGCCTCAGGACCCGAGTCCTCAGACTCAGCGCATCACATACTACCTAATGTTATTTATGCCAGGTTAATAAATCACTTGACAAAATGCAGTCAGTCCTTAGAGGAATGTAGCAGAGATTTGCTTGTAATGACACTGATCGTGCCATCTGCACCTTGGGTAAGTAGATGCTTCACATTTTTCATTGTATTGTATAATTCTGAACGATTCATATAGCTAAAGAGTAAATACATAAATGTATCTGGCAAAAAGTCTTACACAAAGAATACCTGCCCAAAATATTTTAAGAAAAATTATATAAAGGTGCATAAATAAGTGATTAGTAGGTTGATTTGACCAATGACTATAAATAGGTTTTAGCATGTAACAAAGAAAAAAGTCCTATATATAATTGCCTAAAGCACATTATTATTTATGTTCATTGATTAGATGTCTGTAGTCCAAATGGATATAATACAGGAATAAATATAGTTTATGTTTGATCCCTGGGTTCCATGAGGCAGCTATTGTACAAGGAACTTTCACAAATGGGCACACTGAAGAAAGTTATCCTTCAAAAATAAAAGAGCAACAAACAAAGGTATCTGTATGGCTTATTGTCAAAGAACAGTTTCTTGACTCCAACGTAATATCCATATATACCTTAGGCACAACAAAAACACGCATCCCTATGTCATCTTCTAGATATATATATATATATATATATATATATATATATATATATATGTGTGTGTGTGTGTGCGTGTGTGTGTGTGTGTTCGTATGTCTATGTATGTGTGTGTGTGTATATATATATATATATATATATATATATATATATATATATATATATACTGTATATGTGCAGTGTTCTCCACAGAACATTAGCCAGCTGGGTGGTATTATGAAATAGGTGGGTGGGAGATTGTAATACTTTATAAAATGATAACATTTCTTTCATACAGGTGGTGAGAGTCCACGATCCATTACTCTTGGGAATTACTCCTCTCTACCACTAGGAGGAGGCAAAGATTCCCAAAACCCATTCTTCAAGATATTTTTAAGGGGGTTATAGTGTTTATTGCACTGCTTTGCTATATGCTATAATGTAGCTGTCAGACACCTTTCTACCATTGTTTAGTGTACTTATAAAAAAAAAAAGCTGAATTGCCTTCTCCAGCTCATTTATGTGGCTCATGTTTAGATTTGTTAATGCAATCAGACCAATATAATGCTTTATCTTTTAGTACAAATGCACCTACTGTTTGTTCATTACAGGAGAATGCTCATTTGGTGTCACCTACTGTAAAAAACGTTGTAAATGCTGCAGTTTCTGAGGCACTAGCTGCTCTCCAGCCTTCAAAAGCATAAATGGTCAGTTCATATTTCACCTTTACGAGTGCTATGTGTCCTGAGACCAGGGATACTGTTATGTTTTCAGATAGTGAGGTTTCCTCTGGGGATGATGACTCCTCATCTTGAGTTGAAGCTGATATTTCCTCCTTTTTGTTTAAAGTTGATCATATTTGTTCTCTTTTAAAGGAGGTCTTAATTACTTTAGGGTTTAAAGATCCTAAAGTATCAGCTGTGCAGCTGTGAAGTCTCAGCCTGCTTGTATTGCTCCTGGAGGTGCAATTCTCTTGTAAGTGCCCATTCTCTCATCCATATTTTGGATCCTGCTGCTCATAGGAGAATTTTTCTATCTCATCCTGAAGTTCCCTGAAGCAAGTTAGCTGGGCAACTATAAAGTTTCAGTACACCTGACTTGCAGCCCACAGGTGCTATCCCTTTGTGAGTTGAAATTACTTATCTTTTTACACTTTCCCAAGTTGAGACTGTACTACTCCATCTGGTGCCTTTGTGTTATGTATTTTCTACAGATTTAACCCTTGGGAGGCTGACAACTTCCTCATTAAAGAGCTGCATAGGAGTGCATTACAGTATCTTCAACTTTGTTTGGACTTTTTATATTGTATATTATTTCCTTTGAAAGCGCCCTCTAGAGGCTACTATTTTGTGTGCAGTTACCCCCTCTAATGGGCTCTCACATATGTAGCCTCCTTTACTTGTGTTACATATCTGATGATAAGCCTTGTAATCGTTTAAATTTGTTTTTTAAGACTGTTGTTAATCTTCCTGAGGTTTTCCCTATTCCTGATGCTGTCTCTGTCATGATTTCTAGGGAATGGTCTAAGCCAGGTAATTTTTTTTTTCTCCTTTTGCAAGTTTTAAAAAGTTATATCCTTTACCTTTTATTTCCACTCTGGCTAAACGTACTACTATTCCTTTGGAAGACAGTACTTCTTTTAAAAACATTTTAGACAGGAAGTTAAGAGACTTTCCATAGAAGGGCCTTTTTACATGCAGGTTATATTTTAAGGCCAGCTATTTCTATTGCTGATGTAGCTGCTGCTTCTACTTAGTGGTTTTCTAGTTTTTCAGAACAGTATCCTGATGACTCTGCTAGTGCAAATTCTTTTATTTGTGATGCTATATTTGATATAATGAAGATTAATTTGAAAAGCATGTCTTTGGCAGTTCTTGCCAGGAGAGCCTTATGTCTTAAATCCTGGTCTGCTGATATGGTGTCTTAATCTAGACTATTATCTCTTTCCAAGAAAAAAAGAGAGAAAAAATCTGGACAGTTAGTCAGTGCAAGTCGAGTTTATTCCTTGAGATGGTAGTTTAGCTGGAGCTGCTTAAACCATCTGACATGTTTCGCGCATGTCACATGCGCTTCTTCAGAGATAGTGGTTTGGGTGCCCCAGGTAAGCCTAAATAGGCTGAAACAGCCAATTAGATGCGAGTAGGTTGGTCTTTAGGTGATAGGTAGATCACTAAGGCTCAGCTGTGGGACCCAAAATATTTACTCTATAGGATGATGCACTGTTAAGATGCAAAAGTGTGTTATACATAAACGTGAATACTGAATATTATAAATTGTTATCACATCTTAACAGAAAAGTAAAAAGATAAGAAAAGATTAGAAAAAGATTAATATACATCACAATACAAAAGATTAAACATTAACCATTGATTTTGAATTAAAATGATATAAGATAGTTATAAAAATGTAAGTTCAATGAAGTATCTCTACAGGGATATGTTGTTGTATTAGAATGTTTAGTATCGTCCTGGTTGCTTCATGTATGTGTGCAAAGGACATGTGTGTAGTATACTACTAAATACAATAGATCCCTGAGATGTGAGTCCATTTGTTATTTATCTCTTAGGTACAAGGAGAAATCATGTGTGGGTTGGAGGCTGATTAAGTCCTATTAGGCTGCTATCTCTAGACTCCCTAAGGATTGTATCTTATGGTAATTGCTATATATAAAGCTAAGTAAGACATAGTTAACCGTGATTGGTAATCAATGCAAATACTTGGATGTGTTTATGTGTACTAATTAACCCGAGGGTCAATTTTTAATTCCTCTAATTCTATTATATATATATACATATAGTCCTATAAATGTATATAACCATGGGCAATATTATTGGGAATGCTAGGAGATCTTGTGTCATCTTAGGAAATGCTATCCATATATTGGTATTGTTAGGGAAATCTGTGTATTCACTAGAAGTCCTATCCTTACATTTTGAACTTGTAAAAAGTGGCTAAGCTGAAGGGCGTAACTGTAAGAGATGAATATGAATGGGAAAAATGAATGTAAGATAGTGAATGGAGGAATGAATTTATGAAATAATAGAGTGTCTGGTAAGAACTCCTAAGTCTATCAATCCAAGTATTAGGGGACGAGTAAGGAGGTTCAATTCCTGTATGTCACTCTATGAATAAATTTACATCATATCTTCTATTGATACCTGTAGGTGACCTAGTTTCTAATGTGAAGATCCAATAGACTTCTCTTTTGAGGAGTCTCTTAACTCTGTCTCCTTCTTGGGGATCTTTGTCTATGTGTTCTATCCCTTGGAAAGAAAAGTTCCTAATGTGATTAGTATGTGTGTGGAGGTGTTTTGCTACTGGAGTTCTTGGTGTGGTTTCATCTATGGAGTTTAGGTGCTCTCTAACCCTGTCCTTTAGCGGGCGGGTTGTAATACCCACATATTGAAACCCACATTCTTTGCAGGTAATTAAGTAAATGATGAATGTAGAGGTGCAATTAATCCTATTCTTGATGTAATATGTTTTACCTGTTTGGGTTGAGGTAAAATGTGTACCCGGGTTAGTGTAGTCACAGCTTTTACAGCGGGTATTCCCACATCTGTAGATACCGGCTGAGGGTGTAAGCCAATTAATGCGGGACTCAATCTTTTGATGACATTTTTTCTTTACTATATCACCCAAATTGGTAGCCTTCTTGGCTGCATACTTGACTTTATTATCCATTTTGTGTTTAAGTATTGAGTCTCCATTAAGAACTGGAAGGTACTTTTTGATTATCCTACAGATTTGATACAACTGGCCACTATATTTCGTCGTAAAATAAATAGGGTCCTTATCTGTTGTTAGATCTGTACGGCTAATGTCTTGACTTGAAGAGGTGGTTTGTGTATGTGTGTTCTTTTTGATTTTTCGACTTATGTCCGCCTCTGTTTTGTTCAATAGTGTTTGTCTATCCATTTTCGCTACCTGGATCATTGTGTTATTTAGTGATGATTTATTGTAGCCTCGAGCTACTAGTTTGTCTTTGAGAATCCTGGCTTCTTCATAGTATATTTCTCTTGTAAGGTGTATCCAGTCCACGGATCATCCATTACTTGTGGGATATTCTCCTTCCCAACAGGAAGTTGCAAGAGGACACCCACAGCAGAGCTGTCTATATAGCTCCTCCCCTAACTGCCATATCCAGTCATTCTCTTGCAACTCTCGACAAGCATGGAAGTAGTAAGAGAGAAGTGGTGAAACGTAGCTGTTTTTTTCTTCAATCAAAAGTTTGTTATTTTTAAATGGTACCGGAGTTGTACTATTTTTGTCCCAGGCAGAAAATAGAAGAAGAATCTGCCTGTGATCTCTATGATCTTAGCAGGTTGTAACTAAGATCCATTGCTGTTCTCACACATAACTGAAGAGAGAGGTAACTTCAGCTGGGGAATGGCGTGCAGGTTATCCTGCTATGAGGTATGTGCAGTTAATAATTTTTTCTAGAGATATAAATGCTAGAAAATGCTGCTGATACCAGATTTATGTAAGGTAAGCCTTAATACAGTGATTTAATAGTGACTGGTATCATGCTTACTTGCAGAGGTAATACTCTTATAGATTTTCAATATAAAACGTTTGCTGGCATGTTTAAACGTTTTTATATATGCTTTGGTGATAAAACATTATTGGGGCCTAGTTTTTATTTCCATATGGCTGGCTTAAATTTGCCTAGAAACAGTTTCCTTAGGCTTTCCACTGCTTAGACATGAGTGGGAGGGGCCTAATTTAGCGCTTTATTGCACAGTAACTTTTGCAGACTGAGACATCCAGCTTTCCTCCAGGAGTCCCCTGAATGCTATAGAACATCTCTAAAGGGCTCTTAGGCTTTCCAAAGTTGTTTGTTTGGGAAGGTAGGGCCACAGCTGAGCTGTGGCAGTTTGTTGTGACTGTTAAAAAACGTCTATATCGTTTTTTTGATCCGTTTTTTGAACTAAGGGGTTAATCATCCATTTGCAAGTGGATGCAATGCTCTGTTAGCCTATTATACACACTGTAAAAATTTCGTTTGACCTTTTTTTTTTTTTCTTAAAGGCACAGTACCGTTTTTATTTTTTGCTTGTTAACTTGATTGAAAGTGTTTTCCAAGCTTGCTGGTCTCATTGCTAGTCTGTTTAAACATGTCTGACATAGAGGAAACTCCTTGTTCATTATGTTTAGAAGCCATGGTGGAACCCCCTCTTAGAATGTGTTCCAAATGTACTGATTTCACTCTAAGTAATAAAGATCATATTCTGTCTTTAAAAAATTTATCACCAAAGGAATCTGACGAGGGGGAAGTTATGTCAGACCCTTTGACTCCCTCTCAAGGGACTCACGCTCTAGTGGCGCCAAGTAAAGCTAGGGCGCCCATGGCGTTTACTTTACAAGACATGGCGGCAGTCATGGATAATACACTGTCAGCGGTATTATCCAGACTACCTGGGTTTCGAGGAAAGCGAGATAGCTCTGGAGTTAGAAGAAATACAGAGCATACTGACGCTTTTGTAGCCATGTCTGATACTCCCTCACAATATGCAGAAGCTGAGGAAGGAGAGCTTCTTTCTGTGGGTGATGTTTCTGACTCGGGGAAGAGTATTCAACCTGATTCTGATATGTCAACATTTAAATTTAAGCTTGAACACCTCCGCGTATTGCTCAGGGAGGTTTTAGCTGCTCTGAATGACTGTGATACAATTGCAGTACCAGAAAAATTGTGTAGATTGGACAAATACTATGCAGTGCCGGTGTGCACTGATGTTTTTCCAATACCTAAAAGATTTACAGAAATTATTTCAAAGGAATGGTATAGACCAGGTGTGCCATTCTCTCCCCCTCCTATTTTTAAGAACATTTTTCCGATAGATGCCACCACGCGGGACTTATGGCAGACAGTCCATAAGGTGGAAGGAGCAGTTTCTACCCTAGCTAAACGTACTACTATCCCGGTCGAAGACAGTTGTGCTTTCTCAGATCCAATGGATAAAAAGTTAGAGGGTTACCTTAAGAAAATGTTTATTCAACAAGGTTTTATTCTACAGCCGCTTGCATGCATTGCCCCAGTCACTGCTGCTGCGGCCTTCTGGTTTGAGTCTCTGGCAAAGGCTTTACAAGTAGAGACCCCATTGGATGACATACTTGACAAGCTTAGAGCACTTAAGCTAGCCAATGCATTTGTTTCTGATGCCATTGTTCATTTGACTAAACTAACGGTTAAGAATTCCGGTTTTGCTATTCAAGCGCGCAGGGCGCTATGGCTTAAATCATGGTCAGCTGACGTTACTTCAAAGTCTAAGCTGCTTAACATTCCCTTCAAGGGGCAAACCCTATTCGGGCCTGGTTTGAAGGAGATCATTTCTGATATCACTGGAGGAAAAGGTCATGCCCTTCCTCAGGATAGGTCCAAATCAAGGGCCAAACAGACTAATTTTCGTGCCTTTCGAAACTTCAAGGCGAGTGCGGCATCAACTTCCTCTAAGGCAAAACAAGAGGGAACTTTTGCCCAGTCCAAGTCGGTCTGGAGACCTAACCAGACCTGGAACAAAGGTAAGCAGGCCAAAAAGCCTGCTGCTGCCTCTAAGACAGCATGAAGGATCAGCCCCCTATCCGGTAACGGATCTAGTAGGGGGCAGACTTTCGCTCTTTGCCCAGGCTTGGGCAATAGATGTCCAGGATCCCTGGGCATTGGAAATTGTATCCCAGGGATATCTTCTGGACTTCAGAGCTTCCCCTCCAAAAGGGAGATTTCACCTTTCACAATTATCTGCAAACCAGATATAGAGAGAGGCATTCTTACACTGTGTTCAAGACCTCCTAGTTATGGGAGTGATCCATCCAGTTCCAAAGGAGGAACAAGGACAGGGATTTTACTCAAATCTGTTTGTGGTTCCCAAAAAAGAGGGAACCTTCAGACCAATTTTAGATCTCAAGATCTTAAACAAATTCCTCAGAGTTCCATCATTCAAGATGGAGACTATTCGTACCATCCTACCTATGATCCAGGAGGGTCAATACATGACTACAGTGGATTTAAAGGATGCTTATCTTCACATTCCGATACACAAAGATCATCATTGGTTTCTCAGGTTTGCCTTCCTGAACAGGCATTACCGGTTTGTAGCTCTTCCCTTTGGGTTAGCTACAGCCCTAAGAATCTTTACGAATGTTCTGGGGTCACTTCTGGCGGTCCTAAGACCGCGGGGCATAGCAGTGGCCCCTTATTTAGACGACATTCTGATACAGGCGTCAAATTTCCAAATTTCCAAGTCTCATACGGACATAGTTCTGGCATTTCTGAGGTTGCATGGGTGGAAGGTGAACGAAGAAAAGAGTTCTCTATCCCCTCTCACAAGAGTTTCCTTTCTGGGAACTCTAATAGATTCTGTAGAAATGAGGATTTACCTGACAGAGTCCAGGTTATCGAAACTTCAAAATTCCTGCCGGGTTCTTTATTCCACTTCTCGCCCTTCGGTGTCTCAGTGTATGGAAGTAATCGGCTTAATGGTAGCGGCAATGGACATAGTGCCGTTTGCACGCCTACATCTCAGACCGCTGCAACTATGCATGCTCAGTCAGTGGAATGGGGATTACACAGATTTGTCCCCTCTATTAAATCTGGATCAAGAGACCAGGGATTCTCTTCTCTGGTGGCTATCTCGGGTCCATCTGTCCAAAGGAATGACCTTTCGCAGGCCAGATTGGACATTTGTAACGACAGATGCCAGCCTTCTAGGCTGGGGGGCAGTCTGGAACTCCCTGATGGCTCAGGGATCGTGGACTCAGGAGGAGACACTCCTTCCAATAAACATTCTGGAACTAAGAGCGATATTCAGTGCTCTTCAGGCTTGGCCTCAGCTAGCGACAATGAGGTTCATCAGATTTCAGTCGGACAACATCACGACTGTGGCTTACATCAACCATCAAGGGGGAACAAGGAGTTCCCTAGCGATGTTAGAAGTCTCAAAGATAATTCGCTGGGCAGAGATTCACTCTTGCCACCTATCAGCTATCCATATCCCAGGTGTGGGCGTAAATATCTTTTTTGGTTTGAATCCAAGGGCTACTCATGGAGTAAAGTCAGGATTCCCAGGATATTATCTTTTCTCCAAGTAGGATTGAAAAAAGGATTGTCCGCTAGTTCCTTAAAGGGACAGATTTCTGCTCTGTCTATTCTTTTGCACAAGCGTCTGGCGGCTGTTCCAGACGTTCAGGCATTTTGTCAGGCTTTAGTTAGAATCAAGCCTCTGTTTAAACCTGTTGCTCCGCCATGGAGTTTAAATTTGGTTCTTAAAGTTCTTCAGGGGGTTCCGTTTGAACCTCTTCATTCCATAGATATCAAACTTTTATCTTGGAAAGTTCTTTTTTTGGTAGCTATTTCCTCGGCTCATAGAGTTTCCGAGTTATCTGCCTTACAATGTGATTCTCCTTATCTGATTTTCCATGCAGATAAGGTAGTTCTGCGTACCAAACCTGGGTTTTTACCTAAGGTGGTATCTAATTAGAATATCAATCAGGAGATTGTGGTTCCGTCATTGTGTCCTAATCCTTCTTCGAAGAAGGAACGTCTATTACACAATCTTGACGTGGTTCGTGCTTTAAAGTATTATTTACAAGCTACTAAAGATTTTCGTCAAACATCTGCTTTGTTTGTTGTCTACTCTGGACAGAGGAGAGGCCAAAAGGCTTCGGCAACTTCTTTCTTTTTGGCTAAGGAGTATAATACGCTTAGCTTATGAGACTGCTGGCCAGCAGCCACCTGAAACGATTACAGCTCATTCTACTAGAGCTGTGGCTTCCACATGGGCCTTTAAAAATGAGGCTTCTGTTGAACAGATTTGCAAGGCGGCGACTTGGTCTTCGCTTCATACCTTTTCAAAAGTCTATAAATTTGATACGTTTGCTTCTTCGGAGGCTATTTTTGGGAGAAAGGTTTTACAGGCAGTGGTACCTTCCGTTTAAGTACCTGCCTTGTCCCTCCCTTCATCCGTGTACTTTAGCTTTGGTATTGGTATCCCACAAGTAATGGATGATCCGTGGACTGGATACACCTTACAAGAGAAAACATAATTTATGCTTACCTGATAAATGTATTTCTCTTGTGGTGTATCCAGTCCACGGCCCGCCCTGTCATTTTAAGGCAGGTATTTTTTAACTTTAAACTACAGTCACCACTGCACCCTATGGTTTCTCCTTTCTCTTGCTTGTCTTCGATCGAATGACTGGATATGGCAGTTAGGGGAGGAGCTATATAGACAGCTCTGCTGTGGGTGTCCTCTTGCAACTTCCTGTTGGGAAGGAGAATATCCCACAAGTAATAGATGATCCGTGGACTGGATACACCACAAGAGAAATAAATTTATCAGGTAAGCATAAATTATGTTTTTCAGTGTGGAACAGTTCCTACGTAAACGGAGAAACTGTCCTTTAGGTATACCTTTCCTCATATGTGGTGCATGACAGGAATCGGCTCTGAGGATAGTATTTCTGGCTAATGGCTTGGTGTAATTAGAAATAAAGATGTTGTTGTCCTTATCATGTTGTAAATGTAGGTCTAGATATTCTATGTCTCTGTCATGGGCCTTGTAGGTGAAGGTTAAATTTAGCTCATTCTGATTTAGGTATTGAATAAATTGCGGAATAGTTGTATCTTTGTTGTCTTTGTAGATTAAAATCAAGTCATCGATATATCTACCGTATGTTATGATGTTGGTTTTGAGATGGCAGTCATCCCCAAAGATCTCTTTCCTTTCAGGGAAATAAGTTATTTGGTTCTGATTTAGATTCTATTATATCTACTGTTACTGTAGGGGCTTTTCTTCGTCATGACAGAAGGTCTAGAGGGAAATCCAAAGCTTCTAATAGTTTGTGTTCCTTTCATCAGAATAAGGAACAAAAAGCTGATTCTTCTACTCTGGTTAAGTCTGGAGACCCAATGCTAACTGGAACAAGTCAAAGCAAGGTAAGAAATCTATCCCTACTACCAAAACTGCATTAAAGTGTGGCCCCCAATCCAGGTGTTTTTTTTGTTTTTTGTCTAATGTCACAACTAATCATGTAAAAGCTCAAGCTTTTTTTCCTGTCTGTCTCAGATCAGTTTGTTGCTCTTCCATTCGGTCTGGCTACAGCTCCAAGAATATTCACAAAGTATCTGGGTGTCCTTTAGTCTGTTATCAGGTCTCAGGGTATTGCAGTGTTTCCATACCTGGATGACATCTTGGTTCAAACTCCATCTTTTCCTTTAGCAGAATCTCACACCAACCGACTATTGTTTCTTCAACAGCATAGTTGGAGAATCAATTTTCCTAAGAGTTCTTTGGAACCTCAGACTAAGGTAACATTCTTGGGTTTTCAAATAAATTCAGTATTCATGAGTCTTTCTCTAACAGAGCAGAGAAGGATAAAATTGGTGTCAGCTTGTCTGATGCTTCAGTCTTTCTCATTTCTCTCAGTGGTTCTGTGTAAAGAAGTCCTAGGTCTCATGATTGCAGCCTCAGATGCAATTCCATTTGCTAAGTTTCACAAGGCCTCTTCAGCTTTGTATGCTGCGTCAATGGTACAGGGGTTATACTCCGCTGTCTCAAAGGATATTTCTTTCATGTAATGAGCAAGAGTCCATGAGCTAGTGACATATGGGATATATAATCCTACCAGGAGGGGCAAAGTTTCCCAATGCTCAAAATGCCTATAAATACACCCCTTACCACACCCACAATTCAGTTTTACAAACTTTGCCTCCTATGGAGGTGGTGGAGTAAGTTTGTGCTAAGATTTCTACGTTGATATGCGCTTCTCAGCATTTTGAAGCCCGATTCCTCTCAGAGTACAGTGAATGTCAGAGGGATGTGAAGGGAGTATCACCTATTGAATGCAATGGTTTTCCTCACGGGAGATCTATTTCATAGGTTCTCTGTTATTGGTCGAAGAGATTCATCTCCTACCTCACTTTTCAGATCATCGATATACTCTCATATTCCATTACCTCTACTGATAACCGTTTCAGTACTGGTTTGGCTATCTGCTATATGTGGATGGGTGTCTTTCGGTAAGTATGTTTTCATTACTTAAGACACTCTCAGCTATGGTTTGGCACTTTATGTATTTATATAAAGTTCTAAATATATCTATTGTACTTATATTTGCCAGGTTTTCAGTATATTTCCTTTTGCAGACTGTCAGTTTCATATCTGGGAAATACATTTTTTAGGCAACATTTATTTCTTACCTGGGGTATAGTCTTTTTTAAATTGACTGTCATTTTAAATTTGCGGGCAGAATTAGGCTTGCAAGGGCGCAAAATGCTATAGTATATTAGTATTAAGTTACGTTCGATGATGCAAATTCGTCATTTCCAGCGTCTTAGTCGATGCCGAGTCCTTTCACAAGGCTGCGTCTTCAATGACGCGAGTGTGTCATTTCCGGATGTTGTTAGCGCCAAAAAAAAAAAAATATGTTTGTGTTGTGCGTCATACTTGGTGCCAAATATTTTCATTAATTAAAACCCCATTCCTATATGCCTCTTGCCTTTTTTTCTCTATCAGAGGGCTATGCTGTTTGCATTTTTTTCCCATTCCATAAACTGCCATATAAGGAAATTGTTAATTTTTGCTTTATATGTTGTTTTTTCTTTTACATTTGCAAGATGTCTCAATCTGATCCTGTCTCAGAAATCACTGTTGGAACCCTGCTGCCTGATAACAGTTGTACCAAAGCTAAGTGCATTTGTTGTAAACTTGTGGAGATTATATCTCCAGCTGTGGTTTGTAATAGTTGTCATGATAAACTTTTGTATGCAGAGAATGTGTCCATCAGTAATAGTACATTGCCTGTTGCTGTTACTTCAACATCTAATGTACAAGATATACCTGTGAATGTAAAATAATTTATTGCTGATTCTATTCAGAAGGCTTTGTCTGCCATCCCGCCTTCTAATAAACGTAAAAGGTCTTTTAAAACTTCTTATAAAGTTGATGAAATTTCTAATGACCGACAACATACTGAATTATCCTCCTCTGATGAGGATCTATCTGATTCAGAAGATCCTTCCTCAGATATTAACACTGACAAATCTACTTATTTATTTAAAATGGAGTATATTCGTTCTTTTGCTAAAAGAAGTGTTGATTACATTGGACATTGAGGAAACTAGTCTTCTTGATATTAAAACTAGTAAACATTTAAATTCTGTTTATAAACCTCCTGTGGTTACTCCAGAGGTTTTTCCAGTTCCTGATGCTATTTCTGATATGATTTCTAAGGAATGGAATAGGCCTGGTACTTCTTTTATTCCTTCTTCAAGGTTTAAAAAATTGTATCCTTTGCCAGCAGTTACATTGGAGTTTTGGGAAATGATCCCCAAAGTTTATGGGGCTATATCTACTCTTGCTAAATGTACTACTATTCCTATCGAAGATAGTACTTCTTTTAAAGATCCTTTAGATAGGAAACTTGAATCTTACCTAAGGAATGCCTATGTATATTCGGGTCATCTTCTCAGGCCTGCAATTTCTTTGGCTGATGTTGCAGCTGCATCAACTTTTTGGTTGGAAAATTTAATGCAACAAGAATTAGATTCTGTCTAGCATTGTTCGCTTGCTTCAACATGCTAATCATTTTATTTGTGATGCCATTTTTGATATCATCAAAATTGATGTTAAATCTATGTCTTTAGCTATTTTAGCTAGAAGAACTTTGTGGCTCAAATCTTCGAATGCTGAAATGACTTCTAAGTCCAGATTGCTATCTCTTTCTTTCCAAGGTAATAAGTTATTTGGTTCTCAGTTGGATTCGATTATTTCAACTGTCACTGGGGGGGGAGGAGTTTTTTTGCCTCAGGATAGAAGACCTAATGGTAAAACAGTTTTAGTTCCTTTTGACAAAATAAGGAATAGAAACCTAATCCTTCCCCCAAGGAATCAGTTTCCAATTGGAAACCTTCTTCAAATTGGAATAAATCCAAGACATTTAAGAAACCAAAGCCAGCCCCCAAGTCCACATGAAGGTGCGGCCCTCATTCCAGCTCAGCTGGTAGGGGGCAGATTAAGATATTTCAAGGATGTTTGGACAAATTCTGTCCAAAATCAATGGATTCTGAGTATTTTCTCTCAGGGGTACCGAATAGGATTCAGAGTAAGACCTCCTGTGAGAAGATATTTTCTCTCACGTGTCCCAGCAAATCCAGTAAAGGCTCAGGCTTTCCTGAAGTGTGTTTCAGACCTGGAATTTTCAGGGGTAATCATGCCAGTTCCGTTTCAGGAACAGGGTCTGGGGTTTTATTCAAATCTATTAATTGTCCCAAAGAAAGAAAATTCATTCAGACCAGTTATGGATCTGAAAATTTTGAATCGTTATGTAAGAGTACCAACTTTCAAAATGGTGACTATAAGGACTATTCTGCCTTTTGTTCAGCAAGGGCATTATATGTCCAAAATAGACTTACAGGATGCATATCTTCATATTCCGATTCATCCAGATCATTATCAGTTTCTGAGATTCTCTTTTCTAGACAAGCATTACCAATTTGTCGCTCTTCCTTTTGGCCTAGCAACAGCACCAAGAATCTTTTCAAAGGTTCTCGGTGCCCTACTCTCTGTAATCAGAGAGCGGGGTATTGCGGTGTTTCCTTATTTGGACAATATCTTGGTACTAGCTCAGTCTTTACGTTTTGCAGAATCTCACATGAATCAACTAGTGTTGTTTCTTCGAAAACATGGTTGGAGGATCATTTTACCAAAAAGTTCTTTGATTCCTCAGACAAGGGTCACCTTTTTAGGTTTCCAGATAGATTCAGTGTCCATGACTCTGTCTCTAACAGACAAGAGATGTTTAAAATTGGTTGCAGCTTGTCGGAACCTTCAGTCTCAGTCATTCCCTTCATTAGCTATTTGCATGGAAGTTTTAGGTCTCATGACTGCAGCATCGGATGCGATTCCCTTTGCTCGTTTTCATATGAGACCTCTCCAGCTTTGTAAGCTGAACCAATGGTGTAGGGATAATACAAGGATATCACAATTAATATCCTTAAATCCCAATGTTCGACTATCTCTGACTTGGTGGTTAGATCGCCATCGTATAGTTCTAGGGGCCTCTTTTGTTCGTCCAACATGGACTGTGATCACAACAGATGCAAGTCTTTCAGGTTGGGGAGCTGTCTGGGGATCTCTGACAGCATAAGGGGTTTGGAAATCTCAAGAGGCGAGATTACCAATCAATATTTTGGAACTCTGTGCGATTTTCAGGGCTCTTCAGATTTGGCCTATGTCAATCATCAGGGTGGGACTCACAGTCCCCAAGCTATGAAAGAAGTATCCTGGATACTTGCTTGGGTGGAATCCAGCTCCTGTCTAATTTCTGCAGTTTATATCCCATGTATAGACAATTGGGTAGCGGGTTATCTCAGCCGTCAGACTTTACATCCGGGGGAGTGGTCCCTCCATCCAGATGTTTTCTCAGGTTGTTCAGATGTGGGGTCTTCCAGAAATAGATCTGATGGCTTCTCATCTAAACAAGAAACTTCCCAGTTACCTGTCCAGGTGCAGGGATCCTCAGGCGAAAGCAGTGGATGCGTTGACACTTCCTTGGTGTTATCAACCTGCTTATATTTTCCCGCCTTTAGTTCTTCTTCCAAGAGTGATCTCGAAAATCATCATGGAGCAATCGTTTGTGCTGCTGGTGGCTCCAGCATGGCCTCACAGGTTTTGGTATGCGGATCTTGTTCGGATGTCCAGTTGCCAACCGTGGCCACTTCCATTAAGGCCGGACCTACTGTCTCAAGGTCCGTTTTTCCATCAGGATCTCAAATCATTAAATTTGAAGGTATAGAAATTGAACGCTTAGTCATAGAGGTTTCTCTGACTCTGTGATTAATACTATGTTTCAGGCTCCTAAATCTGTTTCTAAAAAGATTTATTATCGAGTTTGGAAGACTTACATTTCATGGTGTTCCTCTCATAAATTCTATTGGCATTCTTTTAGAATTCCTAGAATTTTACAGTTTCTTCCGGATGGTTTGGATAAGGGTTTGTCTGCAAGTTCCTTGAAGGGACAAATCTCTGCTCTTCTGTTTTATTTCACAGAAAGATTGCTAAGCTTCCTCATATTAGCTGTTTTGTTCAGACTTTGGTTCGTATAAAGCCTGTCATTAAATCAATCTCTCCTCCTTGGAGTCTTAATTTGGGTTTGAAGGCTTTACATGCTCCTCCATTTGAGCCTATGCATTCTTTGGACATTAAAATACTTTCTTGGAAAGTGTTGTTTCTTTTGGCCATCTCTTCTGCTAGAAGAGTTTCTGAATTATCTGCTCTCTCTTGCGGACTTCATTTAAATTCTTACCTAAGGTTGTGAATTCTAACAACATTAATAGAGAAATTGTTGTCCCTTCCTTGTGTCCTCATCCTAAGAATTCTTTGGAGAGATCTTTACATTCTTTGGATGTGGTGAGAGCTCTGAAATATTATGTTGAAGCTACTAAAGATTGCAGGAAGACTTCTAGTCTATTTGTTATCTTTTCTGGTTCTAGGAAAGGTCAGAAGGCTTCTGCCATTTCCTTGGCATCATTGTTAAAGCTTTTGATTCATCAAGCTTATTTGGAGTCGGGTCAAGCCCCGCCTCAGAGAATTACAGCTCATTCTACTAGATCAGTCTCCACTTTGTGGGCTTTTAGGAATGAAGCTTAAGTTGATCAGATTTGCAAAGAAGCAACTTGGTCTTCTTTGCATACATTTACTAAATTCTACTGTTTTGATGTATTTGCTTCTTTGGAAGCAGTTTTTGGTAGAAAAGTTCTTCAGGCAGCTGTTTCAGTTTGATTCTTCTGCTTATGTTTTTGAGTTTTTTCCTTTCATTTATGAGAATAAACTTATATTTTGGGTTGTGGATTAATTTTCTTCAGCAAAAAATGGCTGTTTTTATTTTATCCCTCCCTCTCTAGTGACTCTCGCGTGGAGTTCCACATCTTGGGTATTGCTATCCCATACATCACTAGCTCATGGACTCTTGCCAATTACATGAAAGAAAACATAATTTATATAAGAACTTACCTGATTAATTCATTTATTTCATATTGGCAAGAGTCCATGAGGCCCACGTTTTTTATGGTGGTTATGATTTTTTTTGTATAAAGCACAATTATTTCCAAATTCCTTTGTTGATGCTTTTTACTTCTTTCTTTATCACCCCACTACTTTGCTATTCGTTAAACTGAATTGTGGGTGTGGTAAGCGGTGTATTTATAGGCATTTTGAGGTTTGGGAAACTTTGCCCCTCCTGGTAGGATTGTATATCCCATACGTCACTAGCTCATGGACTCTTGCCAATATGAAAGAAATGAATTGATCAGGTAAGTTCTTACAAATCATGTTTTTTGGATCCCAGTACAAGTCAGTCTCTAACTTGGTGGCAGGATCTTCAGTTTATTATTCAGGGGGCTTCTTTTGCTCATCCTACCTGGACTGTAAACACTACAAATGCAAGTCTCTCAGGTTGGGGGGAGCTGTTTGGGGGTCTCTGACATTACAGGGAGTTTGGGATCCTCAGGAGGCGATGTTACCAATCAATGTTCTAGAACTCCATGCAATATTCAGGGCCCTTCAAGCTTGGCCTCTTTTTAAAAGGGAATCTAATCTCTGTTTCCAGACAGACAGTGTCACAACAGTAGCGTATGTCAACCATCAGGGGGAATCTCGCAGTTCCCTGGCAATGTTGGAGGTGTCTTGGATTCTCTCATGGGCAGAAACCAATTCTTGTCTAGTCGCTGCAATTCATATTCCAGGAGTGAACAACTGAGAAGCAGACTTTTTTAGTTGTCAATCTCTACATCCAGGGGAGTGGTCTCTTCACCCAGATGTGTTCAATCAAATTGTGGATCTTTGTGGTCTCCCAGAATTCGATCCGATGGCCTCTTGTTTGATTAACAAACTTCCCATGTACTTTGCGATGTCCAGGGATCCTACGGCAAAGTTAGTGGATGCTCTAGTATATAATTACAAACCAAAATTATCAACTCATAGAAAGTCTCTCACTCTCTTACATGCAAACTGCTAGCTTACAAGTAAAATGAAATTTATTACATTATTTGGTCAAATGTTGATAGGCCCATGACCATGTCAAGGTCTCTTTCTCCCTGGGTCCCTAACCTACGTCCACACAATGCATGTCTACAACCAAACACAGATACAAACAAGCGTGACACAGGCTATTAGTAATTTCCCTAGACACATACAAAACATGGCAATAGACTTCACTCTCAAACCGGACTGGGTGAACATCCCATGACTCTGCAAAAGTTACAGCCCTGGGTGCTCACCAGCACTCACAGACAGCTGCACAGCTTTCAGGTACCCAGGCAATTAACCCCAGACACGACTGGGTGCAAAGCCCATAGGGAAAATGATCACATTGATGTGTTTGCCTCTTTTGAACCTGATCCCTGCCCCTATTTCATGGTCATCTTGTGGACTTCACTGCTTGGGTATAGATTCCACACTTTGACCAGTAGAATCTCACCCTCTGATGAAAGAAAACAAAATGTATACTTATCTGATAAACTAATTTCTTTCATGATGAGAGTTGATGAGCCCCAGCCTTTTTTTGTTTCAAATGGTAGCAGTACTTATTTGGCACCAATTTGTCTTTTTTTATTTTATTTTTTCCTCCATCTATTTTGCTATATGTATGACTGAGAATTCAGGGTAAGTGTGAGGGATTTAAAGGTGTGTTGGGTTGTCTTTGCCTCCTCTTAGTGGTCAGGAAGGGAATTCCCGCATGTGATCACTGAAATTAAAATAAATTTATCAGATAAGCATACTTTTTGTTTTTGTACAAACCAAGAATATGAACCTCTCTCAGTAAGATTTGGCTGCTTGCATATTCCTGGTTTTTCTTTGGAATACTCACAGCTGTATTCTTGAATTAAATGCCTTGGGTTTATTAGTCAGTGTTTGTTTTTAATGCAATCCGTCTACTCAAACGCTTGTAAGGACCCTCTAGGAGAAATGTTCTTAGTGCTAATAGAGTAATCATTCCTAGACTAATGCTGAGCTCTGGAATAGTGCCCTGCGTCTATGGGTCAGATAGCATGTACCACTCACCTTGTCACATGTTGGGGAAAAAAGATGCACTTGAATAAATGTATTCCTAGGTTAAAATGGCCTTGTTAACCTTGATCTTTATGTCCTAATAGTCGAGTGGAGACATACATTGTGCTGCTGGAATACGTTTATTCAAGACTTGTCCTGGGGTTGTGCAGCAACCCTTCCATACATGCTCTTACAGAGAGTTTTGGTGAAGTGCTGGTAACTAAATCTGTGTTCTAAAAAAAAAGATGCACTGCCAGCGATGGCCAGGAAAATATCTGAACTCGTAGCACTTTGGACTTTTAGAAATGAAATAGTAAAAGCCTTCAAAGCAAATTTCTTCTGTTATGTGTGATCAGTCCACGGGTCATCATTACTTCTGGGATATAACTCCTCCCCAACAGGAAATGCAAGAGGATTCACCCAGCAGAGCTGCATATAGCTCCTCCCCTCTACGTCAGTCCCAGTCATTCTCTTGCACCCAACGACTAGATAGGATGTGTGAGAGGACTATGGTGATTTTACTTAGTTTTTATGACTTCAATCAAAAGTTTGTTATTTTAAAATAGCACCGGAGCGTGTTATTACTTCTCTAGCAGAGTTTGAGGAAGAATCTGACAGAGATTTTTTACTATGATTTTAACCGGAGTCGTTAAGATCATATTGCTGTTCTCGACCATCTGAGGGAGGTAAAGGCTTCAGATCAGGGGACAGCGGGCAGATGAATCTGCATTGAGGTATGTGGCAGTTTTTATTTTCTGAATGGAATTGATGAGAAAAGCCTGCCATACCGTTAAAATGACATGTATGTATACACTTCAGTATTCTGGGGATGGTATTTCACCGGAACTACTGTGTTAAAGGTCACTAATCCTTTTAATAACTATTCTCATGTTAAACGTTTTTGCTGGAATGTAGAATCGTTTACATTGCTGAGGTACTGTGTGAATAAATATTTGGGCATTATTTTCCACTTGGCAGTTTTTTGCTTTAATTGTGACAGTTTCGTTTCTCTTCACTGCTGTGTGGGAGAGGGAGGGGCCGTTTTTGGCGCTCTTTGCTACGCATCAAAAAATTCCAGTCAGCTACTTTTATATTTCCTGCATGATCCGGTTCATCTCTGACAGATCTCAGGGGTCTTCAAACTTCTTTGAAGGGAGGTAAATTCTCTCAGCAGAGCTGTGAGAATTCTTATAGTGACTGTGAATAAAAAACGTTGTTTTGTTTTTCTTATGTACAAATTTAATTAGTGTTGTTTTTTACTAATGGGAACAAACCTTTGCTAAAAGTTGTGTTGTTTTAAAGTTTGATGCTATAACTGTTTTTCAGTTCATTATTTCAACTGTCATTTAATCGTTAGTACCTCTTTGAGGCACAGTGCGTTTTTTTGCTAAAAAAGATTATAACCAAGTTGTAAGTTTTTTTTGCTAGTGTGTTAAACATGTCTGACTCAGAGGAAGATATCTGTGTCATTTGTTCCAATGCCAAGGTGGAGCCCAATAGAAATTTATGTACTAACTGTATTGATGCTACTTTAAATAAAAGTCAATCTGTACAATGTGAACAAATTTCACCAAACAGCGAGGGGAGAGTTATGCCGACTAACTCGCCTCACGCGACAGTACCTGCATCTCCCGCCCGGGAGGTGCGTGATATTTTGGCGCCTAGTACATCTGGGCGGCCATTACAGATAACATTACAAGATATGGCTACTGTTATGACTGAAGTTTTGTCTAAATTACCAGAACTAAGAGGCAAGCGTGATCACTCTGGGGTGAGAACAGAGTGCGCTGACAATGCTAGGGCCATGTCTGATACTGCGTCACAGCTCGCAGAGCATGAGGACGGAGAGCTTCATTCTGTGGGTGACGGTTCTGATCCAAACAGATTGGACTCAGATATTTCAAATTTTAAATTTAAATTGGAGAACCTCCGTGTACTACTAGGGGAGGTCTTAGCAGCTCTCAACGATTGTAACACCGTTGCAATACCAGAGAAACTGTGTAGGTTGGATAAATACTTTGCGGTACCGGCGAGTACTGACGTTTTTCCTATACCTAAGAGACTAACTGAAATTGTTACTAAGGAGTGGGATAGACCCGGTGTGCCGTTCTCACCCCCTCCAATATTTAGAAAGATGTTTCCAATAGACGCCACCACTCGGGACTTATGGCAAACGGTCCCCAAGGTGGAGGGAGCAGTTTCTACTTTAGCTAAGCGTACCACTATCCCGGTGGAGGATAGCTGTGCTTTCTCAGATCCAATGGATAAAAAATTAGAGGGTTACCTTAAGAAAATGTTTGTTCAACAAGGTTTTATATTACAACCCCTTGCATGTATCGCGCCGATTACGGCTGCGGCAGCATTTTGGATTGAGTCGCTTGAAGAGAACCTTAGTTCCTCTACGCTAGACGACATTACGGACAGGCTTAGAGTCCTTAAACTAGCTAATTCTTTCATTTCGGAGGCCGTAGTACATTTAACCAAACTTACGGCTAAGAACTCAGGATTCGCCATACAGGCACGCAGGGCACTGTGGCTAAAATCCTGGTCAGCTGATGTTACTTCTAAGTCCAAATTACTTAATATACCTTTCAAGGGGCAGTCCTTATTCGGGCCCGGTTTGAAAGAAATTATCGCTGACATTACGGGAGGTAAGGGCCACGCCCTACCTCAAGACAAGGCCAAAGCTAAGGCTAGACAGTCTAATTTTCGTCCCTTTCGGAATTTCAAAACAGGAGCAGCATCAACCTCCACTGCACCAAAACAGGAAGGAGCTGTTGCTCGTTACAGGCAAGGCTGGAAGCCTAACCAGTCCTGGAACAAAAGCAAGCAGGCCAGGAAACCTGCTGCTGCCCCAAAGACAGCATGAACCGAGAGCCCCCGATCCGGGACCGGATCTAGTAGGGGGCAGACTCTCTCTCTTCGCCCAGGCCTGGGCAAGAGATGTTCAGGATCCCTGGGCACTAGAGATCATATCTCAGGGATACCTTCTAGACTTCAAATTATCTCCCCCAAGAGGGAGATTTCATCTGTCAAGGTTGTCAACAAACCAGATAAAGAAAGAAGCGTTTCTACGCTGCGTACAAGATCTGTTAACAATGGGAGTGATCCATCCGGTTCCGTGGTCGGAACAAGGACAAGGGTTCTACTCAAACCTGTTTGTGGTTCCCAAAAAAGAGGGAACTTTCAGGCCAATCTTAGATTTAAAGACTCTAAACAAATTCCTAAGAGTTCCATCGTTCAAAATGGAAACTATTCGGACAATCTTACCCATGATCCAAGAGGGTCAGTACATGACCACAGTGGATTTAAAGGATGCTTACCTTCACATACCGATCCACAAAGATCATCACCGGTATCTAAGGTTTGCCTTCTTAGACAGGCACTACCAGTTTGTAGCTCTTCCATTCGGATTGGCTACGGCTCCAAGAATCTTCACAAAGGTTCTGGGTGCCCTTCTAGCGGTACTAAGACCGCGAGGGATTTCGGTAGCTCCGTACCTAGACGACATTCTAATACAAGCTTCAAGCTTTCAAACTGCCAAGTCTCATACAGAGTTAGTTCTGGCATTTCTAAGGTCGCATGGATGGAAAGTGAACGAAAAGAAGAGTTCTCTCTTTCCTCTCACAAGAGTTCCATTCTTGGGGACTCTTATAGATTCTGTAGAGATGAAGATTTACCTGACAGAAGACAGGTTAACAAAACTTCAAAATGCATGCCGCGTCCTTCATCCCATTCAACACCCGTCAGTAGCTCAATGCATGGAGGTGATCGGCTTAATGGTAGCGGCAATGGACATAGTACCTTTTGCACGCCTACACCTCAGACCGCTGCAATTATGCATGCTAAGTCAGTGGAATGGGGATTACTCAGATTTGTCCCCTACTCTGAATCTGAATCAAGAGACCAGAAATTCTCTTCTATGGTGGCTTTATCGGCCACACCTGTCCAGGGGGATGCCATTCAGCAGGCCAGACTGGACAATTGTAACAACAGACGCCAGCCTACTAGGTTGGGGCGCTGTCTGGAATTCTCTGAAGACTCAGGGACTATGGAATCAGGAGGAGAGTCTCCTTCCAATAAACATTCTGGAATTGAGAGCAGTTCTCAATGCCCTTCTGGCTTGGCCCCAGTTAATAACTCGGGGGTTCATCAGGTTTCAGTCGGACAACATCACGACTGTAGCTTACATCAACCATCAGGGAGGGACAAGAAGCTCCCTAGCAATGATGGAAGTATCAAAGATAATTCGCTGGGCAGAGTCTCACTCTTGCCACCTGTCAGCAATCCACATCCCGGGAGTGGAGAACTGGGAGGCGGATTTCTTGAGTCGCCAGACTCTTCATCCGGGGGAGTGGGAACTTCATCCGGAGGTCTTTGCCCAAATACTTCGACGTTGGGGCAAACCAGAGATAGATCTCATGGCGTCTCGCCAGAACGCCAAACTTCCTCGCTACGGGTCCAGATCCAGGGATCCGGGAGCAGTTCTGATAGATGCTTTGACAGCACCTTGGAACTTCAGGATGGCTTATGTGTTTCCACCCTTCCCGCTGCTTCCTCGATTGATTGCCAAAATCAAACAGGAGAGAGCATCAGTAATTCTAATAGCACCTGCTTGGCCACGCAGGACTTGGTATGCAGATCTAGTGGACATGTCATCCTGTCCGCCTTGGTCTCTACCTCTAAGACAGGACCTTCTGATACAGGGTCCATTCAAACATCAAAATCTAACTTCTCTGAAGCTGACTGCTTGGAAATTGAACGCTTGATTTTATCAAAACGTGGTTTTTCTGAGTCGGTTATTGATACCCTGATTCAGGCTAGGAAGCCTGTTACCAGAAGGATTTACCATAAAATATGGCGGAAATACCTATACTGGTGCGAATCCAAAGGTTACTCCTGGAGTAAGGTTAGGATCGCTAGGATATTGTCTTTTCTACAAGAAGGTTTAGAAAAGGGTTTATCAGCTAGTTCATTAAAGGGACAGATTTCAGCTCTGTCCATCTTGTTACACAGACGTCTGTCAGAAAATCCAGACGTCCAGTCCTTTTGTCAGGCTTTAGCTAGGATCAAGCCTGTGTTTAAAGCTGTTGCTCCACCATGGAGTTTAAACTTAGTTCTTAACGTTTTACAGGGTGTTCCGTTTGAACCCCTTCATTCCATTGATATAAAAATGTTATCTTGGAAAGTTCTGTTTTTAATGGCTATTTCCTCGGCTCGAAGAGTCTCTGAGTTATCAGCCTTACATTGTGATTCCCCTTATCTGATTTTTCACTCAGACAAGGTAGTTCTGCGTACTAAACCTGGGTTCTTACCTAAGGTAGTCACTAACAGGAACATCAATCAAGAGATTGTTGTCCCATCCTTGTGTCCAAATCCTTCTTCAAAGAAGGAACGTCTTTTACACAATCTGGATGTAGTTCGTGCCCTCAAGTTCTACTTGCAGGCAACTAAAGATTTTCGCCAATCTTCTTCCTTGTTTGTCGTTTACTCTGGACAGAGGAGAGGTCAAAAAGCTTCTGCTACCTCTCTCTCTTTTTGGCTTCGTAGCATAATACGTTTAGCCTATGAGACTGCTGGACAGCAGCCTCCTGAAAGAATTACAGCTCACTCCACTAGAGCTGTGGCTTCCACTTGGGCCTTTAAGAATGAGGCCTCTGTTGAACAGATTTGCAAGGCTGCAACTTGGTCTTCGCTTCATACTTTTTCCAAATTTTACAAATTTGACACTTTTGCTTCTTCGGAGGCTATTTTTGGGAGAAAGGTTCTTCAGGCAGTGGTTCCTTCTGTATAATGAGCCTGCCTATCCCTCCCGTCATCCGTGTACTTTTGCTTTGGTATTGGTATCCCAGAAGTAATGATGACCCGTGGACTGATCACACATAACAGAAGAAAACATAATTTATGCTTACCTGATAAATTCCTTTCTTCTGTTGTGTGATCAGTCCACGGCCCGCCCTGTTTTAAGGCAGGTAAATATCTTTTAAATTATACTCCAGTCACCACTTCACCCTTGGTTACTCCTTTCTCGTTGATTCTTGGTCGAATGACTGGGACTGACGTAGAGGGGAGGAGCTATATGCAGCTCTGCTGGGTGAATCCTCTTGCATTTCCTGTTGGGGAGGAGTTATATCCCAGAAGTAATGATGACCCGTGGACTGATCACACAACAGAAGAAAGGAATTTATCAGGTAAGCATAAATTATGTTTTTAATATAGATTTGTTTTTTTTGTTTTTTTTTATTATTCTTTGATTGTTGCTGTTTACGGTCCTTTTGAATTGATTACTTCATAATCAAAGTGGTAACAAACTAAGTATCACTGAATGTATTTTTATTTAGATTTTTGTGTGCAAACTTCTTTCTTGTTTTCTTCTCCAGCTTTCCTAAACTAGAGAGTCAAGAAAACGTCTGTAAAGTTTCTTACTAACTCCAAGTGGCCTGCCATATGTTACTGCTTTCATTTTTGTTCTACATAAATATTGGTGTTGCATGAAGATGCTGGAACTTATTTATGCTGTTGTTTTACACTTATTACAGGCAAAAATTAACAGTCCTCAGAGTCATGATTTTTCTGTGGAAAACGTTCTTGGGGCACTGCCAGCATTTCCCAAGGGTATTCCTCAACAACGGGCAAAACGAGCTGCAGAAGCTTTGGTAAAAGCAGCAAATTATTCTCGGCTAATGGCATCGCAACAGGTATTCTAATTATTATTATGATTTGTTTTATAGTGTTTGTTGTCTTGTGTTTGCCGTTAAACTGCTCTAAAACCTTGATAGTTTTCTAAGTGAAACAAATCCTAGCAAGGAACAGCTGAATTATGTACATTATTGCATAGTATAAACAGATGATTTGAAGTTTGTTATCAAGGCAAACTTTCAAAATGTCTTACAATTCTATTTTAACACGTTCATGCTTTTATTGAAGTGTTTGGGTTTTAAATACTGGATAAAACTTATATTTAAACATATAAATGTATTCCCATTCTAAATAGATATTAAAACTGCAACCATGTTTTTTTTTATTACTAAAGGCAAACCATTCCATAATATAATGTCTGATGTTGCTTTAGAAACTTTTCAAATTATTTTTCTTATTAGTTTTTAATGAAATGTATTTGTTACATTTTTGTTTGTTTTTTAAAGTTGAAAAAGAACACATTTAATTAAAGGGATATTAAACACAATTATTGTATTTCATGATACAGATAGAGCATGCAATCTAAAGCAACTTTCTATTTATTTTACTCCAATTATCAATGTTTCATCATTTTCTTAGTATCTTTATTTGAAAAAGTAGGAATGTAAGCTTAGGAGCTGGCCCGTTTTTGGTTCAGCACCCTGGCTAGCGATTGCTAATTGGTGGCTACATTTAGCCACCAATAAGCAAGCTCAACCCAGATTCTAAACCAAAAATGGGTTGGCTACTAAGCTTACATTCCTACTTTTTCAAATAAAGATACCAAGAGAAGGAAGACAATAGGAGTAAATTAGAAAGTTGCTTACAATTGCATGCTCTATCTGAGTCATGAAAGTTTTATTTTGACTTTAGTGTCCTTTTAATTGTGTCTTGAAGAGAAGCATATACTCATTTGTGCAGAGACAGGATATATAGTAGTGTATTATACCTTATGCTATCCGTGTTCTCATGGTAACTGAAGTTGTAGTTGTTTTTCACCAGGACATTTTGATTGCATTATACACATATAACAATTTTTAATATTTCCTGTTCACAGAATTTTTTTAATTGAACTATTACTAAAAATGTAATTTAAACGTGTATTTTACAAGCCATTGATATGTATTCTTGTAGCAAAGAAAAGCTTTACACTAACATTACAGCCACATCCAATATATGTTGGTGAATGCTGGGTTTAAGGTTACTGAGCAATGGGGTATGAGAGAATTCCGATTATCCTAACTTGTGAAGGTATTATCTACATTTTATTAAAGACCCAGAGACGAGTATTTTGCATATCTTTCTTTATACTACTCAATGCAGCATTTTAAAGTAATGATACAGAAGTGAATGAATCAAACATTAAAACAATAAAGATAAAACATAGTAGACATAAGTAACCAATGAAATGGGTACTTTTGAGAACACAGAAAAAAATGACCAATAGGATGAGTCATAGCTTCCATAAACTGTCCAATACGTTCCCCAACTTCCTCTTTCTTGTCTGTCACTGAAGATCCA
>NC_069500.1:246051087-246121087 GCF_027579735.1 Bombina bombina
TGTGGGTGTGGTGAGGGGTGTATTTATAGGCATTGGAGGTTTGGGAAACTTTGCCCCTCCTGGTAGGAATGTATATCCCATACGTCACTAGCTCATAGACTCTTGCTAATATGAAAGAAATGAATTTATCAGGTAAGTTCTTACATAAATTATGTTTTTTTATTCAGAACTCTGGACAGCACTTTTTTATTGGTGGATGAATTTATCCACCAATCAGCAAGAACAACCCAGGTTGTTCACCAAAAATGGGCCGGCATCTAAACTTACATTCTTGCATTTAAAATAAAGATACCAAGAGCATGAAGAAAATTTGATAATAGGAGTAAATTATAAAGTTGCTTAAAATTTCATGCTCTATCTGAATCACGAAAGAACATTTTTGGGTTCAGTGTCCTTTTAAAGGACCATTAAAGGGACAGTAAACCTCAAAAATAATGTTATATAATTCTGCACATAGTGCAGAATTATATAACATTATATTAGCCAAACTTTGTAAAACCTAATATTCCCTTTTAATTTAAAAAAAAAACGGCTGTTTTACAGACCCGCTCTCTGTGATCTTCTGAGCGGGTCTGTTTGTTTTACACAGCGCATCGGGCCAGCTGTATAGTCACAGCCCGGCCCGACCGCGCCATTATACACAATGCAGCTCGCTCCTGCTCTGTCTGACAGCAGGAGCGAGCTGCACTGTGTATAATGGCGCGGTCGGGCCGGGCTGTGACTATACAACTAGCCCGATGCAGTGTGTAAAACAAACAGACCCGCTCAGAAGATTACAGAGAGCGGGTCTGTAAAACAGACGTTTTTTTTTAAATTAAAAGGGAATATTAGGTTTTACAAAGTTTGGCTAATATAATGTTATATAATTCTGCACTATGTGCAGAATTATATAACGTTATTTTTAAGGTTTACTGACACTTTAAATTTGACAACTCAACAATGCATAAAATGTTTCATTATTAAATGTGAAACATTATTGTAATTCAACTTTATTATTTATTTTGCATCCTTTTGCTGTAAAATGAATCTGAAATGAAGTTTTCCCAGGGAATCTTGGGTTAATTATTTTTTAGCTAATTTTCTGTGAGACAGTCTAACCCCCTCCTCCTCCCTCACTTTATCTATCTTAATTTGCTCAGTCTACATCAAAATTGTTATTATTTAAAAAGATAGATAACGCATTTACTACCCATTTCCCAGCTTTGCACAACTAATATTGTTATATTAATATACTTTATAACATTTAAACCTCTAAATTTCTGCCTGTTTCTAAGCCACTACAGACAGCCTCTTATAACATACTTTCTTATTAGCTTTAAATTTTGGAGTAGACTGTCGCTTTAATGTGGATTATCAGTTTTGCATCAACAACCAAGATAGGAAAAGCATTTATTGCAAAAGCAGTGGGCATATTAAGTAATTTATGTGTGAATATTATTGTGTATATATAATTATATATTTAACTTTTAGATGGAGATTAGAATGAATATGTGTCTGTTTACTCAAATACCTATTAAAGGTATATGAAACCGAAAACATTTATTTTGTGATTCAGACAGAGCATACCATTTTTAAAAGTTTCCAATTTACTTAATCATTATTATTATTATTATTATTATTATTATTATTATTATTATACCTATTATCAAATTTGCTTCATACCCATGATATTC
This sequence comes from Bombina bombina, assembly GCF_027579735.1. Lineage (NCBI taxonomy): Eukaryota > Metazoa > Chordata > Amphibia > Anura > Bombinatoridae > Bombina > Bombina bombina. The sequence continues at coordinate 246,052,761 of NC_069500.1, forward strand.
TGTGTTGAAGAGATATGTATGTAATCATCTGGAGCATTACATAGCAGGAAATAGTGCTGCTATCTAGTGCTCTTGCAAATGGATAACATTCTTTCAAAACTGCTGTCATATAGTGCTCCAGAAATGGACCGGCTCCTAAGCTTATTTCCCTACTTTTCAACAAAAGATGCCAAAAGAACAACGTCAAAATTATAATAGTACTAAATTAGAAAGTTGTTTAAAATCACATGCTCTATCTGAATCATGAAATACAATTGTTTGGGTTTAATGTCCCTTTAAATATATTATTAATGAGTAACTAAGCTGAATCAGTGCTAAACTACCTCGAGGGAATAAAAGAGGGCAGACTTACCCCGGTGTCTTTCCTTAACTGCATATGTGCAAACAGAGTTCATGCTAAATCTGCGTAGTATTGTGTGATTAGTTAGCAAAAAAACATAAAACAATATATTAATTTGACAAAATAAAACTGTATTATTCATTGCAAAATTCTTCTCAGTTACGGAGGTACATTATCATGCAGCTTGAAATTTGTATTCAAAGGACCAGTCAACACAGTCTGAACTTTTTTTTCTGACAATTTTCAAAGTTATGTATATTTCCACTTCTCCTGTACCATGTAACAGCAATCAGCCAATCACAAATTCATACATGTGCCATATGACAGCCATCAGCCAATCACAAATGCATACACGTTTATTCTGCACATGCTCAGTAGGAGCTGCTGACTCAAAAAGTTTAAATATAAAAAGACTGTGCACGTTTTGTTAATGGAAGTAAATTAGAAAGTTGTTTAAAATCGCATGCTCTATCTGAATAATGATAGTTTAATTTTGACTTGAGTGTCCCTTTAACCTGTTTTTGCATAGAAATATAAAAAAGTGTCTGTTTAAAGTTGCTGCATTATAGGTACCAAGAACTGTGAAAATGCAGTAAGGAGACAATACATTGATTTTATGCCTTACAGATTAGTTTTAATTGCATCTGCTAATTTATTTCTATTTGAATCTTTAGCCATGAATTTGTTGTTTTTACTACCTATGTTGAAATATATTTATAGTTAAAGCCCAGTGCTGTTGATTATTGTTGCTTGAGGAAGAGTCTATTACTCATTGTAAGAGTTTTTATTTTTCCAGTACTAGATCAGCAAGTCACTGCTCACAAGGATCAGTGTACATTTTCTTCTTTCATGAGCTATAATTGACTCTTTAAAACATTAGAATAATTCTTCCAAAAAATTCACTAATCAAACCTAAGGTGGCTTGTTGTTCAAGTAGTTTCTTGGAAGTCTCTGACATTTAATTATTGGGCAAACTGAGACAGATATTTCTTCCTCCTCCAGGGTTTTTTCTCAGGTTCTTGAACTGGTGAACATCATTTGGGTTGGTCTGGCAGTACTTTCTTCTGTCTCTAAAAGATACTTCTCTCCAAAAAGCAGGTGTATTTTGGCCAGTGTTATGGTTATGTATTTAAGGTGTTTGGATCATCTTGATAATGTTGTAAAACCTTATCACAATAGTGAATCTGAATCCTTTCTAAGCTTCATCAGCAGTGAATGTAACATGCTGCTCTGGTCGTTTGCAGAAATGTGAATTTCTTGAAATATATTTTATGGCAACAAAAGAAACTCAGTATGATTGCCAAGTATTGCACCAGAAGTGTGAATCATGAGAGTATATTTCATTGAGCCTACCTAGCCTTAGGTAACTTGGCTCTCAGAGTTCTTACTTTTTTCCTCATATTTCTAATTTGCTTGCTAAGGATCCATTTCCTTCTAAGTATTTGCTTTTTCTTTGGGTTAAGATTTTTCCTGTAAATAATCTTCTACTTTCCTGAAGACCCCTAAGCTTTTAGTAACAAATACATTGTTTAAACATTCAGCTCACGTTTTTATTAAAGCAACAGAACTTTATGTAATGGACACTACTATAAAAAAAGAATATGCACAGATACTGATCTAAAATCCAGTATAAAACCTTTTAAAAACTTACTTGAAAGCTCCCAGTTTAGCACTGTTGATGAGGTTAGGCTGGGACACTCATCATAAGGGTCTAAGGAAGCAGGAAGAGCAGACCCCCCTTGCATATGAAATAACCCATTACACAAACAGGAGCAAGCAGAAGTCTGTAGGCTTGTTACTTTGGGGCTTTGTTAGGAGTCTGAAAATATGCACAATGTTATTAAAAAATAATCAAAACTATACATTGTTACAAAAGCACTCCCAGATTGACTATATAAACAAAACCTCTACAAAACATTTATGCAAAGAAATCTAGTGTACAATGTCCCTTTTAATAAAGGAATATCAAAATTCTCATGAGATACCATACCCCAGCACATCTTACAATTAAATATCCACAAGATAGTAAAAGTGCTGGCAGGCTGTGAAAAACTGGGTTCCAGTAAATCAGAAAGTCCAGTCCAGCACCTCAGGCCACTGCACGCTACTCAAGGGTCACCACTTTAACCCCCAGTTACATCAGAGAATCCAGAAAGAGTGGCAGCATCAAATGGAATTCAATATTTGTTAGCACATAAAAAAAGCGACGTTTCGGGAACCACTTCCCTTAGTCATGCCATAAAACATAATGGTACAAGACATCCTTATATACCCTAATGCCACCAGGGGCAGCCCCAAGGCAGAACATACAATGATCTGAGATGTCATCGCAGAAAATGCAGCATGTCTGCAGAAAGAACAGAAACTGTTAGACCTAGTGGTTTGTAGCTCTACTCTTCAAACAGAGCTGTGTTCTGGCTGCATTGTTTAAGTGTTCCAGTGCATCAAGAGAAACGTGCTGTTTGAAGTTAACAGACAAATATACAGTAGCACTGTAAAGCAGCAGTGCATTGATTATTAACCAGCTTTTTTCAAACACTCCCCTAGCCTTTCCCAATCTGCAATGCTGTTTGTTCTGAATGTAAGATGTTCTTATGAGCATTGCATCTTTTTATTACTACATTTCTATGTTAGACCAAGAGAAAAGGAAACAAATTTATTCAAGAGACATTTTATAATTTAGTTTATCTGCAGCTAATTTGCAATTTTCAACTACTGCACTATATTATACAACGTTATAAAAAAATGTATTCTTTAGTTATCCAACACATTGCAATTGAACTGGTTCTTTAGTGTAACTGCCTAATTTAAAATTGAATTTTGTTTAAAAATGGCCTGCAGAAAAATTTTCACTTAAAAAATCTCATTGCAGAAAGTGAAAAAAAATTCTGCCACGGGGGGGGGGCAGTAGAGGTATATTTACAAAGTTATCTATTTCACATTCAAAATTTGGAACAATGACTCATAACAGTTCAGAATGCAATGCATCCCTTAAACTGAACCAACAGCCATATATACAATAAAAGGACTTATTTAAAGCAATAATTAATGCCGCACAAAAGTACAACAGAAAAAAATACAAAAGCATCACTGTAGTTACATAAGAAATCATACGAACGTAGAGAGATCCGAGTCTCTGTTCAAACCATCTGGTTCTAGGGTACATAATTCATGTATCCAAAAGCACTCCCTTTGTTTTAGTAAGAGGTCTCTATTGCCCCCTCTCCTAGATCTAGGGACAAACTCAATGACCTGGAATCTGAGCCGGTTAATAGCATGTCCGATTTTAGAAAAATGACATGATACAGAGGCAAGTTTATTCTTAGTCCTAATGGTGCTCTTATGTTCTATTACTCTATCTCTAATGCACCTAGTCCTCTCACTGACATAGCCCCGCCCACAAGGACATTTGACCAAGTAAATAACATATTGCCAGATCTAGGATGTTAAAAAATCGAACCTTTAATCATGTTCCCACAACAGGAGCATCCAAGGCAAGGAAAACAACCCCTTGCACAATATTTGGTGGAGCTTCCGCAGATATTTACACTGCAGTTTTAAACAATTCTAGAAGCACCCTTGCCAACTACAATTGCACTTATTTCAGATACTGCTTAATGGTGTAAAATCTGTCCTCTTGAGACAATGGGGAAAATATTTTTGCCATCCATAGACACATGTCTGGCTGTCTGGAACATCTAAATTGCTTGGTCTAGAGGTGTACTCCTACCTAAAGATGAACAGATTTGATCAATTGCAAATATTTAAGAATTTTTTATTTTTTAAAAGAGCTTTATTAAATGAACATGCTTTACAAGTTGTAGATATACATTACATAGATCAAGTTGTATACAGCAAGTGATACTCATAAGTCTGGAGCTTCCAACCTTATACAACTCCTAATAGCTCCGATAAGTATGTTTCCTATGTTCATTACATATAAAGGATAAGTAATTATTTATAATTAGTAACATTTGCTTATATCCTATGCTTATTACTTTTTTGATAGGCCAGCTGCACCAAGCTAATTCTGCTTTAGGTAAGAATACTCATATTCCCTGACTCATAGAACACGAGTTGACTGATGGTACAGCTAGCCTATCCAAATGTCCACTATAATAGCGGATCTGAAAGTAAAGAGAGAACAGAAGACGCAGTACAGGCGCCCAGAGGGAAAAGAAGGAGGAAGAGAGAGAAAAAAAAAAAAAGGGGGGAGAGGGGGGGGGGAGGGGAAGGAAGAGGGGGAAGTGTTGGTTATGGATGGGGTTTTAAATAAGGCCAGGCAATAACTGATTACATTTATGAGTTGTTTATGACTCCGGGTTCATTATCCTAACAGTTTCTATTTCTAAATTGATTTACCCTCCCAGAGCAGTAACATATATTCATGGGTGACCAGTTTACCCGCTTCGAAGTAGTGATACCTTTCTAAGTTCAGCAAATCTCTCACCCCACTTCTCTCCCACATCAGGGACTTGTGCTGATTTCCAGTATTTTGGGACCAGGCTCTTAGCACAGTTCAACATAAGTACGAACAATCTTTGCTTTGCCTCTTCAGAGATCTTAGGGAGTTTATGTAGTAGTAGATAATATGGGTCTGGGGGTATAATGATGGTCAGTATTCTGCTACATTCTGCAAACACTCCCTCCCAGAACGGTTTTACAAGGGGGCACGTACACCAAATGTGGAGCAATGTACCCTCCTCTCCGCAGTCTCTCCAGCATCCCCCTCCCGTGTGAGGGTAGATCTTTTTTAGCCATATTTAAGAATTTTTATCCCAGAAAAAACATCCTTCGCCAAACTGGTTGCTTTACTTGGTGGCCTTGCATGGAAGTAGGTGAGATTTTTTTTCTTCATAATAATTCTCTTTTTTTCCTTTTATTCCTGCCACATTCATCTTTTATCTCTTCCTCAGTCTCAATAGCTGGCGCATTATTCTTGAGTTGCAATCACCCTTTTGCCTTTAGGTCCATGCTTTAGTGTCGAACAATTAAGAATTGCAATCCTTTTGGATGCATGCATACTTCCTTGGTACAAAGATTATCCCTCTTACTCTTGTAGTAGATGTGAGCTATGGGAGGCTCTCTCTCATTTGTGTGGCTTTTAGAATATATACCTTGTTTAGGTCCAAATGTGCTTCACTTAAATGTTTTTATGTGCTGACATGCACATGTGTTTTTTGAAAAATCAACCTAATAAAAATAAATAAAAGGAATTACTTACTTTTTTATACTATTGGAGATCTTACATATAGCATAGTTACAATATTTATTCTTTAGTTTTCTGAAAGTTTTGGTTCACGTACTTCCATATATTTCATAGTGAAAGATTGACTTTTGTTCCGATATGACATTATTTTACGGTTTTGTCCTGTGCTCAAAGATCCTGTTATTCTACAGGATATTATTTTTTATTTTTCTGGTTCACTTTTTTGATCTTTTGTACTGTATCTTTTACAAATAGTAGTGTAACGCCTTACTGAAGAATAATTTCGAATAGCTTATTCTACTGCCACATCATTTTTTTGCAAAACTTGCAGGTTTTGTTTACACTGTCATTGTGTGTGCTGCATTGGCCAGTACCTGCTTATGACACAACATCCTCTTTTTCCTTGCTCGAATAAGTATCTGATCTTTTATTTCTGGTTCCAGTTTTTGCTGAATCTTTGGACTTTGCTTTCTGGTTCCTGATTCTGTACTACCAGAATAAAGTTTATTTTGTTTTTTTAAACAACGTATTTGCTCTGCAATACTAAAGGCTTATTTTAATGTTGTAGTATGGTTTTTATTATTAATATTTTAAGTCTGTTCTTTTTTTCATTTGGTTAATCATAATCTGACTTAAGTACAAAGGGGAAGAGTATATTTTGAGGTTGGAATCCACATCCTCAGACTTTTTGGAGGAGTTTCTATCTAGTCCAGACAGGTCTGCAGCCACCTACCCATTAGTAGTGAATAGTTCTGCTTTGAGTTCAAAGAAGTTGATTTTATTTATTTATATTTGTGAATGTAAATATTTGCATAGGAAATTAGCACATCTAGGCAAGTATCCTATGCAAATATTTACATTGATTTAATTTTGAGACATGGAGGATTTTAATTTCAGTCTTTTATCTCCCCTGATAATTTTAATGAGTTTATATTTGTGTGTATATATATATATATATATATATATATATATATTACAGTAAAGTAAGAAATCTGGTTTATCCTAGGATTACTCAGGTAAAATGGACATTACCCAAGCGGCTGTGGGTAAAGCCTGATGTACTGTAATTCCCCCATCTACACTATTTATTTTGCCTCCGCCTGGAGGGTTCAAGGATGGTGCCCCGCCGATCCTCTGGCATCCACCCCAATTGAACCTTGGGGAATGAGGTTTACAAGGGGGGCTTGGCCCCCCTTGTAAACTCCCAGGCGGAGGCAAAAAAGATAGAGAAGATGGGAGAAATACAGTATGTGTGATGCAGTGACTCCGCACTCTGAGGAGATTTAATCATACATCGGGCTTTACCCACAGCCGCTTGAGTAATGTCAGTTTTCGTATCAGCAATATATATATATTATGTTTTGTTTTCTTTGCTGCTTCTCTGATGTATCTTGACCTTTTTTGCAGATGTTCTTTCTTCATATCACAACCTTAACAATGAGGCCTCTGAATTAGCATTGAGAAACTTTTTGTCAGCTTTTAAAACCAATGCTGCGCAGATACAGGATGCTGTTGACACTTTGACTCCATCACTGATTCAGCAACATGAAGGTGACAGTTTAAACCTGTTTAGTTTCAAATAGCAAGTGCTAAAATTGCTGTTTAACCCCTTAATGACCGAGGACGTGCAGGGTACGTCCTCAAAAAAAAGGCAGTTAATGCCTGAGGACGTACCCTGCACGTCCTCGGTGTGGAAAGCAGCTGGAAGCGATCCTGCTCGCTTCCAGCTGCTTTCCGGTTATTGCAGTGATGCCTCGATATGGAGGCATCCTGCAATAACCATACATGGCCATCCGATGCAGAGAGAGCCACTCTGTGGCCCTCTCTGCACCGGACATCGATGGCCGGTATCGTTGGTGGGTGGGAGCCGAATTGGGAGGCGGGTGGGCGGCCATCGGTGTTGCGCGTGACGTCACGGGGGGCGGGATCGGGATCGGGACCGTCGGGGGCGCGCACGGGCGCGCGCGCGTGCACGGGGGGTGGCGGCCGGGCGCGTGCACGGGGCGGGAGCGGGTGGGAACCGCTACACTACAGAAAAGTTAAAAAGTAAAAGTAAAAAACCATCTAAGGGATCTGGAAGGGGTGGGGGTTGGTCTTGGGGGGGGGAAAGCTACACTACAGAAAAGGGACATATTTTATTTAAAAAAAAGCTTTTTTTCACTAAACTGGGTACTGGCAGACAGCTGCCAGTACCCAAGATGGCGCACATTAAGTCAGAGGGGGAGGGTTAGAGAGCTGTTTAGTGGGGGATCAGTGAGGTTGGGGGCTAAGGGGGATCCCTACACAGAAGCATATGTAAATATGCTAACAAAAAATGCACAAAAAAGCCCAAATATACCTTTTATTTTAGTACTGGCAGAGTTTCTGCCAGTACTTAAGATGGCGGGGACATTTGTGGGGTAGGGGAGGGAAGAGAGATGTTTGGGAGGGATCAGGGGGTCTGATGTTTCAGGTGGGAGGCTGATCTTTACACTAAAGCTAAAATTAACCCTGCAAGCTCCCTACAAGCTACCTAATTGACCCCTTCACTGCTAGCCATAATACACGTGTGATGCGCAGCGCCATTTAGCAGCATTCTAATTACCAAAAAGCAACTCCAAAGTCATATATGTCTGCTATTTCTGAACAAAGGGGATCCCAGAGAAGCATTTACAACCATTTGTGCCATAATTGCACAAGCTGTTTGTAAATTATTTCAGTGAGAAACCTAAAATTATGAAAAATTTTACTTTTTTTTTAATTTGATCGCATTTGGCGGTGAAATGGTGGCATGAAATATACCAAAATGGGCCTAGATCAATACTTGGGGTTGTCTACTACACTACACTAAAGCTAAAATTACCCCAAAAAGCTCCTTACATGCTCCCTAATTAACCCCTTCACTGCTGGGCATAATACACGTGTGGTGCGCAGTGGCATTTAGCGGCCTTCTAATTACCAAAAAGCAATGCCAAAGCCATATATGTCTGCTATTTCTGAACAAAGGGGATCCCAGAGAAGAATTTACAACCATTTATGCCATAATTGCACAAGCAGTATGTAAATAATTTCAGTGAGAAACTGAAAGTTTGTGAAAAAATTTGTGAAAAAGTGAACAATTTTTTGTATTTGATCGCATTTGGCGGTGAAATGGTGGCATGAAATATACCAAAATGGGCCTAGATCAATAATTTGGGATGTCTTCTAAAAAAAAATATATACATGTCAATGGATATTCAGGGATTCCTGAAAGATATTAGTGTTCTAATGTAACTAGCGTTAATTTTGAAAAAAAATGGTTTGAAAATAGCAAAGTGCTACTTGTATTTATGGCCCTATAAGTTACAAAAAAAGCAAAGAAGATGTAAACATTGGGTATTTCTAAACTCAGGACAAAATTTAGAAACAATTTAGCATGGGTGTTTTTTGGTGGTTGTAGATATGTAACAGATTTTGGGGTTCAAAGTTAGAAAAAGTGTGTTTTTTTCCATTTTTCCTCATATTTTATAATTTTTTTTATAGTAAATGATAAGATATGATGAAAATAATGGTATTTTTAGAAAGTCCATTTAATGGCGAGAAAAACGGTATATAATATGTGTGGGTACAGTAAATGAGTAAGAGGAAAATTTCAGCTAAACACAAACACCGCAGAAATGTAAAAATAGCCTTGGTCCCAAACGGACAGAAAATGGAAAAGTGCTCTGGTCACTAAGGGGTTAAATGTTTGTCATCCCTAAGAGCATAGACCTTGCAAACCCTTTTATTAGCTTAGTTTCACATGATAGGAACATGATTTTCTGTATACATCCTATTTTATCTTGTACTTCTCACTATAGTGATTATGTTCTCTCAAATGTTCTCAGTTTGTTTGTTTGTTTTGTAAATAAATATCCTTGTTAAAAGTAATGTAAAACAAATGCAATTACATATATAAGTTTCTAATAGAGCCCTTAGTATTATAAATTGATGCATCCAATTTTTTAGCTGCTTATGTTTTTTTATCTTGTCTCACTCTGGTGGCACTTTGTAACAAATAGTTGTGTTTTGGGATGGACAAAATACAAAACACACTGGTGATATAAGATCTATCCTTATTAATAATCATTAATTTTGTTCTATCCTCTGGCTTTGATAGACGATTAAAATTAGGTACATACAACCTCAGATGAACAACAACACATGACATATTACACAGTGTCATGATTTATTTAACAAAAATAAAGCCAAAATGGAGAAGCCATGTGTGAAAAACTAAATAAACCCTTACTGCTTCCATAGGAATTATGAGGCTAAGTAGCATCATCAGCAAGTGTGACCAAATCTATAAAAGCCAAAGTTTTAGCAGTTTGCTTGTCTGGAGCATTCAGATGTGTGTTAACACAATGTCAAGAAGGAAAAACATCAGCAATGATCTTAGAGAAGCAATTGTGGATGCACATCAATCTGGGAAGGGTTATAAGACCATTTACAAACATCATTCTACAATGAGAAAGATTCACAAGTGGAAAACATTCAAGACAGTTGCCAATCTTCCCAGGAGTGGACGTCCCAGCAAATTCACCCCAAGATCAGACCGGGCAATGCTCAGAGAAATTGCAAAATAACCAAGAGTTACATCTCAGACTCCACAGGCCTCAGCATGTTAAATGTTAAGGTTCATGACAGTACAATTAGAAAAAGACTTAACAAGTATGGTTTGTATAGAATTGTTGACAGGAGAAAGTTGCATCTGAACAAACCACAAGACTTCTGGAACAAAGTCCTTTGGACAGACGAGACCAATGTGGAAATGTTTGGCCACAATGCACAGAGCCATGTTTGGTGAAAACCAAACACAGCATATCAGCACAAACACCTCATACCAACTGTCAAGGACGGTGGTGGAGGGGTGATGATTTGGGCTTGTTTTGCAGCCACAGGACCTAGGCACCTTGCAGTCATTGAGTTGCCCATGAACTCCTCTTTATACTTAAGTATTCTAGAGTCAAATGTGAGGCCATCTGTCCAACAGCTAAAGCTCGGCCGAAATTGGGTCATGTAACAGGACAATGATCCCAAGCACACCAAGAAATCTACAACAGAATGGCTGAAAAAGAAAAGGATCAAGGTGTTGCAATGGCCCAGTCAAAGTCTAGACCTCAACCCAAATGCTGTGGTGGGATCTAAGGAGGGCTGTGCATAAACATATGCCCGCAAACCTCAATGAACTGATGCAACGTTGTAAAAAAGAGTGGGCCAAAATTCTTCCATAATGATGTGAGACTGATAAAGTCATGCAGAAAATGATTACTTGAAGTTATTGCTGCTAAAGGTGGTTCTACAAGCTATTGAATCATAAGGTGTACTTAGTTTTTTGCACATGGCTTCTCCATTTTGGCTTTATTTTGTTAAATAAATCATAACACAGTGTAATATGTCATGTGGTGTTGTTCATATGAGGTTGTATTCACCTAATTTTAAGACCTACTAAGAACCAGATGATTTTTATTATGTCCTGATACGCAAAACCATAGAATTCAAATATGGTGTACTTTCTTTTTCACATGACTGTATATTATCTATAACAATTTTTTAACATTATGGAATATGCATGATTTCCTCTTATTTTTTTCCGTAAAATGATGATGGTCCTCAGTCCTCCATAAAATATGGGATATATTTCCCGCCACTAGGTGGAGCTCAAGAACCCATATCAGCGCTTTTAATTCCTCCCACTTCCCATCTTCTTTTTTTTTTTTTTTTTTTTTTTTAGTTTTGTTCTTGGCCTTATAAGAGGTAGTTGAGAATAGAGGTTGTTCCAGCTACTTGCTTTATGGATTACAAATTGGGAGCTCAGACCTATGTGAGACCAAGAGTCCCTAGGGAGTATCATTTAAAAAGAAGGCAGAAAATACTCTTCACAGCACCTGAATGATGCAGGGACATAGGAATACCCTTTGATATGCACAGTATTTCCCTAACGGGAATTCAGCCATAAATACCCTCAGGTGTCTCAGTGACTTATCTATAGCCTCTACTTGATGGACACATGTATTTCCTACTGCAATCTGTGGTGCTAGATACCTGCACTGGATGTTCTCTCTATCGGATACTGCTGCAGCTGCATAGACATTAATTGACATGCCTGGTAAGCCAGTGTAAGTGACTTTACAAAGCACACACTGCCCAGAGGCTATTTGTAGGTACTCTGACACAGGTACAGCATAGCCAGTGGGCTCACCTCATGACACATTTTTTTTTTTCTCCTTTTCAGATCCCCACCTGTCCTATCATGCTCAGGTACATATTCAGGGAAGCCTATCACCCTTTTTAGCCCTCTGGCATTCATGGGGATACTTTTGAGGGTATGTTTTTATAATTAGGTGTATGGCCCTTTAAAGCATCCGCTTTCTGCATTGAGCGGTTCAGTTGAGGAGGCTCCAAGTAGGGGAACAGTTTTTTTTTATTTATTCAGGAGATGTTTTATGCTTGGTGCTCTAATTTTTACTAAAATATCCAAAAGCGATATTTTTTAATTTTCTGAAGCACCGGCTCTGCCCCCTCACTGTTCCTGGGCTTTTTCTCCTCAGTTTTAAGTCTCTACAGCTAGAAATCATGTTTTCTTGATGTGTGGGCCAGATCCATATTTAATTTCAGTGCCTGCCAGTCCTAGGAAGGGGGAATTACCTATACAGGAGTTGCCAGGGGGTACTTGAGGGCTACTAAGGGCTGTAGTGATTACTACACTGAGAGGTAATTGAGGTGTCTGAGGGAGTGTAAACTTATTGTAGAGTGCTCTCTACCAGGTATTTTCTGTACTAATACATATATACATTGTCATTTCATACTTTTATTATAAGTGAAAATTGAAACAAAATGTTTCTGTCCCCACTGCTATCTCTATAGAGGAGTCAGTTTCTGATATCCCTCTGTCTACATATACATGTTTAATTTGCAATATGCCAGGTCACTTAAATCTATGAGAATTGTATACCTCAAATTTTGAATACATATCAGCCGCAACCGTCTACCTACCAGAGGGAAATTGCCCTGTACTTGTCACTCAGGGGGAAACTACTGTTTTTACTTCTGAAGCTAAAAATAACATATACAATAAAGTGACAGTTTGTTTAGCGGCTGTCCCCAAGCTAAGTAAATATAAGCCTGAATCTAGGATTTAAAGGGCCACTGTAAGTAAATATTTTCTATGCATGTTACTAACTAACTACCCCAAATACACTTTTTATCAATAGCATGTCATTAACATACCTCTACCGTATATCAGAAATCTTATCTGCAAATTTAATTGTTTTCCAAACCCACTCCGTGGGTATCCTTTGCTTTTTACCAATCCATTTACAATACCTAGGTTTCAAAATGGCGCTTTAAACACAAAGTTATTGGTTTAAGTATTTTGAACATGCAGTGCTGAAAATAGTGGGCAGGATAACGTGACATCATCGGCGAATAAAATATATAACTTTTAGAACGTTATGAAACTTCGTTTTGGAGAAAATATAGGTCAGTAGGTTTTAATTAATGTTTATTAACTTTAATATGTTAGTTGTTTAGCTTAAAAATTATAACAGAAAGTAATCCTTTAACTTAGTCTCCTGAGGTAAATGTGCAAAATATTTCTTGTGCTGATAAACGAAAGGTTCAGATTTGATAGTATCTTCTAGGCATGTGTTTTTTTTTTTTTTTTTTGCAAGGACCTTTAGGCAGCTGTACACCACTGCACATTTTTATGTAATCTACAGTGTACCCAATGTATTTAAAAAAAAATGTGCAGTTATATATTATACTGAATATAATGACATATGGTGTCATTACCATTTATTATAACTATTTGCGCTATTAATACTTATATATAAATCAATTAAGCATTGTGCTCCCATCATTGCCAGGGGATGTAAACAGATAGTTTTTTTTTTATGTCAGTCTACATTTTATATGTTGTTTTACATTTTATGCTCTTTGGAATATTATTTGCAGTAATGTGCCTCATGCAGGTTCTGTACACTATTATGAGATACAAATCAGTAAAAGCTGTTTATGTTCATTGCATGTTCAGCAGCACAAATAATACTTTTTACATAGGCAGATCTTCTGTATTTCTAGATATACAAGACATTACATGTCCTATGCTATTAGTGTACACAATTCTATAGTACAGTATATGCCCCTTTAGGTATATAACTTTCATGCATTGTATTTTGCATGTTTATTTCCAAATGCAGTCCTGCAGGATTTATCTGTATTTCTCTTGTAAGGTGTATCCAGTCCACGGATCATCCATTACTTGTGGGATATTCTCATTCCCAACAGGAAGTTGCAAGAGGACACCCACAGCAGAGCTGTCTATATAGCTCCTCCCCTCACTACCATATCCAGTCATTCTCTTGCAACTCTCAACAAGCATGGAGGTAGTAAGAGATAAGTGGTGAAATGTAGCTGTTATTTTGCTTCAATCAAGAGTTTATTATTTTTAAATAGTACCGGAGTTGTGCTATTTTGTTCCAGGCAGGAAAAAAGAAGAATCTGCCTGTGATTTCTATGATCTTAGCAGGTTGTAACTAAGATACATTGCTGTTCTCACACATGACTGAAGAGAGAGATAACTTCAGCGGGGGAATGGCGTGCAGGTTATCCTGCTATGAGGTATGTGCAGTTAATATTTTTCTAGAAGATGAAATGAAGGCTAGAAAATGCTGCTGATACCAAATTTATGTAAGGTAAGCCTGAATACAGTGATTTAATAGCGACTGGTATCATGCTTACTTTCTGAGGTAAAACTCTTTTATGTTTACAATATAAAACGTTTGCTGGCATGTTTAAACATTTTTATATATACTTTGTTGATAAAACTTTATTGGGGCCTAGTTTTTTTCCACATGGCTGGCTTAAATTTGCCTATAAACAGTACCCTGAGGCTTTCCACTGTGTTACTATGAGTGGGAGGGATCCTAGTTTAGTGCTTTTTTGTGCATTAACTATTACAGACTGAGACATCCAGGAGTTCCCTGAATGCTACAGGACATCTCTAAAGGGCTCTTAGGCTTCCAAAATCGTTTGTTGGGGAAGGTAGGGCCACAGTAAGACTGTGGCAGTTTGGTGTGACTGTTAAAAAACATCTATATCGTTTTTTTTATCCGGTTTTTGAACTAAGGGGTTAATCATCCATTTGCAAGTGGGTGCAATGCTCTGTTAGCTTATTATACACACTGTAAAAATTTTGTTTGATTTACTGCCTTTTTTCACTGTTTTTCAAATTCTGACAAAATGTGTTTCTCTTAAAGGCACAGTACCGTTTTTTATATTTGCTTGTTAACTTGATTTAAAGTGTTTTCCAAGCTTGCTAGTCTCATTGCTAGTCTGTATAAACATGTCTGACATAGAGGAAACTCCTTGTTCATTATGTTTAAAAGCCATGGTGGAACCCCCTCTTAGAATGTGTACCAAATGTACTGATTTCACTTTAAGCAATAAAGATCATATTCTGTCTTTAAAAAATTTATCACCAGAGGAATCTGACGAGGGGGAAGTTATGCAGACTAACTCTCCCCACGTGTCAGATCCTTTGACTCCCGCTCAAGGGACTCACGCTCAAATGGTGCCAAGTACATCCAGGGCGCCCATAGCGTTTACTTTACAAGACATGGCGGCAGTCATGGATAATACACTGTCAGCGGTATTAGCCAGACTACCTGTATTTAGAGGAAAGCGAGATAGCTCTGGAGTTAGACGAAATACAGAGCATACTGACGCTTTAAGAACTATGTCTGATACTGCCTCACATTATGCAGAAGCGGAAGAAGGAGAGCTTCTTTCTGTGGGTGATATTTCTGACTCAGGGAAGATGATGCAACCTGATTCTGATATTTCTACATTTAAATTTAAGCTTGAACACCTCCGCATGTTACTCAGGGAGGTTTTAGCTGCTCTGAATGACTGTGATACAATTGCAGTGCCAGAGAAATTGTGTAGACAGGATAAATGCTATGCAGTGCCTGTGTGTACTGATGTTTTTCCAATATCTAAAAGGTTTACAGAAATTATTACTAAGGAATGGGATAGACCAGGTGTGCCGTTCTCTCCCCCTCCTGTTTTTAGAAAAATGTTTCCAATAGACGCCACCACACGGGACTTATGGCAGACAGTTCCTAAGGTGGAGGGAGCAGTTTCTACTCTAGCAAAGCGTACTACTATCCCTGTCGAGGACAGTTGTGCTTTCTTAGATCCAATGGATAAAAAGTTAGAGGGTTACCTTAAGAAAATGTTTATTCAACAAGGTTTTATCCTACAGCCCCTTGCATGCATTGCGCCTGTCACTGCTACTGCGGCGTTCTGGTTTGAGTCTCTGGAAGAGGCTTTACAGGTAGCGACTCCATTGGATGAAATACTTGACAAGCTTAGAGCACTTAAGCTAGCCAATTCTTTTGTTTCTGATGCCATTGTTCATTTGACTAAACTAACGGCTAAGAATTCTGGTTTTGCTATCCAGGCACGCAGAGCGCTATGGCTTAAATCATGGTCAGCTGACGTTACTTCAAAATCGAAGCTGCTTAACATTCCCTTCAAGGGGCAGACCCTATTTTGGCCTGGTTTGAAGGAGATTATTGCTGATATCACTGGAGGAAAAGGTCATGCCCTTCCTCAGGATAGGTCCAAACCAAGGGCCAAACAGTCTAATTTTCGTGCCTTTCGAAACTTCAAGGCAAGTGCGGCATCAACTTCCTCTAATGCAAAACAAGAGGGAACTTTTGCTCAGTCCAAGACGGTCTGGAGACCTAACCAGACCTGGAACAAGGGTAAGCAGGCCAAAAAACCTGCTGCTGCCTCTAAGACAGCATGAAGGAACGGCCCCCTATCCGGTAACAGATCTAGTAGGGGGCAGACTTTCGGTCTTCGCCCAGGCATGGGCAAGAGATGTCCAGGATACCTGGGCGTTGGAAATTATATCCCAGGGATATCTTCTGGACTTCAAGGCTTCCCCCCAAAAGGGAGATTTCACCTTTCACAATTATCTGCAAACCAGATAAAGAGAGAGGCATTTTTACACTGTGTACAAGACCTCCTAGTTATGGGAGTGATCCATCCAGTCCCAAAGGAGGAACAGGGACAGGGATTTTACTCAAATCTGTTTGTGGTTCCCAAAAAAGAGGGAACCTTCAGACCAATTTTGGATCTAAAGATCTTAAACAAATTCCTCAGAGTTCCATCATTCAAGATGGAGACTATTCGTACCATCCTACCTATGATCCAGGAGTGTCAATACATGACTACAGTGGATTTAAAGGATGCTTATCTGCACATTCCGATACACAAAGATCATCATCGGTTTCTCAGGTTTGCCTTCATAGACAGGCACTACCAATTTGTAGCTCTTAAATTCCTGCCGTGTTCTTTATTCCATTCCTCGCCCTTCGGTGGCTCTGTGCATGGAAGTAATCGGCTTAATGGTAGCGGCAATGGACATAGTGCCGTTTGCACGCCTACATCTCAGACCGCTGCAACTATGCATTCTCAGTCAGTGGAATGGGGATTACACAGATTTGTCTCCTTTACTGAATCTGGACCAAGAGACCAGGGATTCTCTTCTCTGGTGGCTATCTCGGGCCCATCTGTCCAAAGGTATGACCTTTCGCAGGCCATATTGGACAATTGTAACAACAGATGCCAGCCTTCTAGGTTGGGGTGCAGTCTGGAACTCCCTGAAGGCTCAGGGATCGTGGACTCAGGAGGAGTCACTCCTTCCAATAAACATTCTGGAACTAAGAGCGATATTCAATGCTCTTCAGGCTTGGCCTCATCTAGCGACAATGAGGTTCATCAGATTTCAGTCGGACAACATCACGACTGTGGCTTACATCAACCATCAAGGGGGAACAAGGAGTTCCCTAGCGATATTAGAAGTCTCAAAGATAATTCGCTGGGCAGAGATTCACTCTTGCCACCTATCAGCTATCCATATCCCAGGTGTAGAGAACTGGGAGGCAGATTTTCTAAGTCGTCAGACTTTTCATCCGGGGGAGTGGGAACTCCATCCGGAGGTGTTTGCACAATTGGTTCTTCGTTGGGGCGAACCAGAACTGGATCTCATGGCGTCTCGCCAGAACTCCAAACTTCCTTGTTATGGATCCAGGTCCAGGGACCCCAAGGCAACGCTGATAGATGCTCTAGCAGCGCCTTGGTCCTTCAACCTGGCTTATGTGTTTCCTCTGCTCCCTCGTCTGATTGCCAAAGTCAAGCAGGAGAGAGCATCGGTGATCTTGATAGCGCCTGCGTGGCCACGCTGGACTTGGTATGCAGATCTGGTGGACATGTCATCCTTTCCACCATGGACTCTGCCGCTGAGACAGGACCTTCTACTTCAAGGTCCTTTCAACCATCCAAATCTAATTTCTCTGAGGCTGACTGCCTGGAGATTGAACGCTTGATTTTATCAAAGCGTGGTTTCTCTGAGTCAGTCATTGATACCTTGATTCAGGCATGGAAGCCTGTCACCAGGAAAATCTATCATAAAATATGGCGTAAATATCTTTATTGGTGTGAATCTAAGGGCTACTCATGGAGTAAGGTCAGGATTCCCAGGATATTATCTTTTCTCCAAGAAGGATTGGAGAAAGGATTGTCAGCTATTTCCTTAAAGGGACAGATTTCTGCGCTATCTATTCTTTTGCACAAGCGTCTGGCGGATGCCCCAGACGTTCAGGCATTTTGTCAGGCTTTAGTTAGAATCAAGCCTGTGTTTAAACCTGTTGCTCCACCTTGGAGCTTAAATTTTGGTTCTTAAAGTTCTTCAGGGGGTTCCGTTTGAACCTCTTCATTCCATAGATATCAAACTTTTATCTTGGAAAGTTCTTTTTTTGGTAGCTATTTCCTCGGCTCGTAGAGTTTCCGAGTTATCTGCCTTACAATGTGATTCTCCTTATCTGATCTTGCATGCAGATAAGGTAGTTCTGCGTACCAAACCTGGGTTTTTACCTAAGGTGGTATCTAATAAGAATATCAATCAAGAGATTGTTGTTCCGTCTTTGTTTTCTAATCCTTCTTCAAAGAAGGAGCGTCTATTACACAATCTGGACGTTGTTCATGCTTTAAAGTTTTACTTACAAGCTACTAAAGATTTTCGTCAAACATCTGCTTTGTTTGTTGTCTACTCTGGACAGAGGAGAGGTCAAAAGGCTTCGGCAACCTCTCTTTCTTTTTGGCTAAGAAGCATAATCCGCTTAGCCTATGAGACTGCTGGCCAGCAGCCTCCAGAAAGGATTACAGCTCATTCTACTAGAGCTGTGGCTTCAACATGGGCCTTTAAAAATGAGGCTTCTGTTGAACAGATTTGCAAGGCGGCGACTTGGTCTTCGCTTCATACTTTTTCAAAATTCTACAAATTTGATACTTTTGCTTCTTCGGAGGCTATTTTTGGGAGAAAGGTTTTACAGGCAGTGGTACCTGCCTTGTCCCTCCCTTCATCCGTGTACTTTAGCTTTGGTATTGGTATCCCACAAGTAATGGATGATCCGTGGACTGGATACACCTTACAAGAGAAAACATAATTTATGCTTACCTGATAAATTTATTTCTCTTGTGGTGTATCCAGTCCACGGCCCGCCCTGTCATTTTAAGGCAGGTATTTTTTAATTTTAAACTACAGTCACCACTGCACCTTATGGTTTCTCCTTTCTCTGCTTGTTTTCGGTCGAATGACTGGATATGGTAGTGAGGGGAGGAGCTATATAGACAGCTCTGCTGTGGGTGTCCTCTTGCAACTTCCTGTTGGGAATAAGAATATTCCACAAGTAATGGATGATCCGTGGACTGGATACACCACAGGAGAAATAAATTTATCAGGTAAGCATAAATTATGTTTTTAATACAGTGGAGATGCTTTAGAGTTAAGATCTATTGGTATCTCTTTTATGCCTATGTTATGTGTAATTTATATCTATGCACATAGGTACTATCATGCAGATACTGAACATTGATCATGAATATTTTCATTTGCAATGAAGATCCTTTAGAGATAAAATATATTAGTATCTCTTTTATACCTATTCTATGGATAATTTTATATGTATGCACGTCGGTTTATCATGCAGACACTGAATGTTAATCATGAACTAGGTACATCTTTTATTTACTTTGTAAGTATATGCAGTCTCTGCTTATTCTGGACATGGATTTACAAGTATCTAATGTGTACCTGATGGTCTATATGTGCTACTCCTCTTGTCCGTAAGGCTACATGACAGGCTAAATATGTGCAAATGCTTAAGTATGTACGTGCATATTACCTCTGATGGTTATGTCATGTACAGATTTATTAAACTTTGTATAAACCTATGTATGTTTCAACATTTTAGGATCCATCCGGAAAAATTGTTTGGATATCCGGACTGATTGTCTTTCAAGAGATCAAGAGTTTTGTTCTCTTTGAAGCAGAGTCCTCCTGATTGTCCAGAGGTCCTAACTAAATGTTGACTGATCTTTAAGAAGCGTTAACATTTATAAAAAATTATTTGGATTAATTAATCCTAGTACCTGTGTAACCATAGGGTCAAAAGTATTTACCCCAATCTGTTCATTGCCCACAGGGATTTACAGTCCTGTCCTGGATTTATCATCCCTAAACATATCGGTCAGGATTATGATCCCGAACATGTTTTCCCGTAATCCAAAGGGTCTTTTTATGGCTATTATAGACCTCAAGGATTTTTATCTGCACATCCCTATAAACAGGGATTACTTTCAGTTCCTGAGGTTTGTATATCTGCATAAGGTTGCCAGTTTACCACCCCACGTTGGATGCAATCTTGCCAGTGAACAAAATCAGGACATTTCAGTTGATCCTTATCTGAATGACATACTATTGCAAGCTTATTTCCTGTCAATAGCTATTGCTCATACTCACAAGCTTCTTTCCTATTCAAGACCATGGATGGAGTTTCAATGTACCCAAGAGCTCATTATATCCTGCTATAAGGGTTGCATTCACAGGAGTCTTATTAGACTCAATCTTTATGCATCTAGTTTCCTGACAGAACTTTGCGATGTAAAGAGGTTGTGTATCTTCCTATCATGAGCTACATTCCATCGGTAGCTCAGTGCATGGTGATGGTGGGTCTTAAGGTAGCTGCTTCAGATGCAGCTTATTTTGCACCCTTTTAATAGCTATGCTATCTCTGGTCAAATAATTATTTACATTTGGCATACAGATTTCTTTGGATTTTCTATCAGTCAATCTTTTTCTTGAGGACAGAAAGTCTGTCTTTGACCCTTGGGACATCCTTCCTTCATCAGTCTTGTTATATTGTGCCAACCAACACCAGTCTCTCAGGCTGGGACGCGGTCTAGGTTTCTCAAAGAGTGCAATGAGTTTGGTATCCTCTAGAGGCAAGGTTACCAACCAACATTCTTAAACTTGACTATATATACATGACTGAGAATTATGGGAAGTGGGAGGGATTTAAGACTCTGGTCTGGTGGGTGGTCTTTTTTTCTCCTGATGGAGCTCAGGATGGGAATTCCCATACATATGATGACTTATCGACTTTCACCATCATGAAAAGAAAGAAATTAATTTATCAGCTAAGCATTTTTTTCTATTTATTTATATTCTCCTTTACGTAGTATTACAGGTGTCTTCAATCTTATAATCACTTATTCAGTCAGTTTAAATGGAAAAGAAGGCAATATGCAAGCATGCTCAACGTAAAAGCTTCAAGACTATCTCTAAAGAGCTTGATGTTCCTGTGAACACTGTTGACTATATTATTAAGAATTTTAAGGCACATGGGACTGAAGCCAACATTCCTGGATATTGCCGCACAAGGAAAATTGACCCAAGACTGATGAGAAAGATTGTTAAAATCGTGGACAAAGAACCAAGGACAACTTCAAAACAGATTCTAGTCGACATTGAAGCTCAAGGTTCAACAGTTTCAAGTTGCATTGTTTGTTGCTGTTTGAATGAAAATGCTGTTTGTTGCTAGAAGACCTAGGAAGACCCAACCCAACAAACCTGACTGGAGTTTGTCAAAATGCATGTTGTCAATCCATAGTCCTTCTTGGAGAATGTCTTTTGGACAGACAAAGCAAAAGTTGAGCTTTTTGGCAAATCATAACTCCATGCTTACACAATAACAAAAATAAGTTTTTAAACAAAATGTGAAACATGGAGGAAGCTCAAACACACATACACTTACTAAATAACAGTGGGTGGAGCCATGGTGGAGAGTCATGGGTGGCTGGATTAGCATTGTAAATTATTTAAGTAAGTGTGTGTGTTTGTTAGTCTTACTTGGTGAAAAATGTTATGCCTATACTGTCATAATATTTGAAATTTAAAGGAATAAACATGTTTTATGGAAAAAAAATCTAGTGAGTGTGTTTGTGTGTGTGTATATATATATATATATATATATTTGTGTGTGTATATATGGCTTTTACTGTTGCCATAGTAACCCTGTGTGACTAGATTACAACTCCAAGCTATGGCAACAGTAAAAGCCGGTCTAGTTATAAACACTAATCAGACCTATGACACAAAGGCATTTAACATACATATACATTTAAAGTTAAAGCACAAAGGAGTGATTATTTTGGATCACTATACAATCTAGATTACACACTCTAAGAGGTTATGTTTATTGGTTGCTATGGCAACGTATTTAACACTCGGTTATGTTTCACTTACAGTCGCCTAGATTTAGAGTTCTGCGTTAGCCGTCAAAAGCAGCGTTAAGGGGTCCTAACGCTGCTTTCTTTCATGTAATTAGCAAGAGTCCATGAGCTAGTGACGTATGGGATATACATTCCTACCAGGAGGGGCAAAGTTTCCCAAACCTCAAAATGCCTATAAATACACCCCTCACCACACCCACAATTCAGTTTTTACAAACTTTGCCTCCTATGGAGGTGGTGAAGTAAGTTTGTGCTAGATTCTACGTTGATATGCGCTCCGCAGCAAGTTGAAGCCTGGTTTTCCTCTCAGCGTGCAGTGAATGTCAGAGGGATGTGAGGAGAGTATTGCCTATTTGAATGCAGTGATCTCCTTCTACGGGGTCTATTTCATAGGTTCTCTGTTATCGGTCGTAGAGATTCATCTCTTACCTCCCTTTTCAGATCGACGATATACTCTTATTTATATACCATTACCTCTGCTGATTCTCGTTTCAGTACTGGTTTGGCTTTCTACAAACATGTAGATGAGTGTCCTGGGGTAAGTAAATCTTATTTTCTGTGACACTCTAAGCTATGGTTGCGCACTTTGTTTATAAAGTTCTAAATATATGTATTCAAACATTTATTTGCCTTGACTCAGAATGTTCAACTTTCCTTATTTTCAGACAGTCAGTTTCATATTTGGGATAATGCATTTGAATCAAACATTTTTTCTTACCTTAAAAATTTGACTCTTTTTTCCCTGTGGGCTGTTAGGCTCGCGGGGGCTGAAAATGCTTCATTTTATTGCGTCATTCTTGGCGCTGACTTTTTTGGCGCAAAAAATCTTTTCCGTTTCCGGCGTCATACGTGTCGCCGGAAGTTGCGTCATTTTTTGACGTTCTTTTGCGCCAAAAATGTCGGCGTTCCGGATGTGGCGTCATTTTTGGCGCCAAATAATGTGGGCGTATTATTTGGCGCTAAAAAATATGGGCGTCGCTTTTGTCTCCACATTATTTAAGTCTCATTTTTCATTGCTTCTGGTTGCTAGAAGCTTGTTCTATGGCATTTTTTCCCATTCCTGAAACTGTCATTTAAGGAATTTGATCAATTTTGCTTTATATGTTGTTTTTTTCTCTTACATATTGCAAGATGTCTCACGTTGCATCTGAGGCAGAAGATACTTCAGGAAAATCGCTGTCTAGTGCTGGAACTACCAAAGCTAAGTGTATCTTCTGTAAACTTTTGGTAGCTATTCCTCCGGCTGTTGTTTGTATTAATTGTCATGACAAACTTGTTAATGCAGATAATATTTCCTTTAGTAATGTACCATTGCCTGTTGCAGTTCCTTCAACATCTAAGGTGCAGAATGTTCCTGATAACATAAGAGATTTTGTTTCTGAATCCATCAAGAAGGCTATGTCTGTTATTTCTCCTTCTAGAAAACATAAAAAAATCTTTTAAAACTTCTCTCCCTACAGATGAATTTTTAAATGAACATCATCATTCTGATTCTGATGACTCTTCTGGTTCAGAGGATTCTGTCTCAGAGATTGATGCTGATAAATCTTCATATTTATTTAAAATGGAATTTATTCGTTCTTTACTTAAAGAAGTACTAATTGCTTTAGAAATAGAGGATTCTGGTCCTCTTGATACTAATTCTAAACGTTTAGATACGGTATTTAAATCTCCTGTGGTTATTCCAGAAGTTTTTCCTGTTCCTAATGCTATTTCTGAAGTAATTTCTAAAGAATGGGATAAATTGGGTAATTCATTTACTCCTTCTAAACGTTTTAAGCAATTATATCCTGTGCCGTCTGACAGATTAGAATTTTGGGACAAAATCCCTAGAGTTGATGGGGCTATTTCTACCCTTGCTAAACGTACTACTATTCCTACGTCAGATGGTACTTCGTTTAAGGATCCTTTAGATAGGAAAATTGAATCCTTTCTAAGAAAAGCTTATCTGTGTTCAGGTAATCTTCTTAGACCTACTATATCATTGGCTGATGTTGCTGCAGCTTCAACTTTTTGGTTGGAAACTTTAGCGCAACAAGTAACGGATCATGATTCTCATAATATTATTATTCTTCTTCAGCATGCTAATAATTTTATCTGTGATGCCATTTTTGATATTATCAGAGTTGATGTCAGGTTTATGTCTCTAGCTATTTTAGCTAGAAGAGCTTTATGGCTTAAGACTTGGAATGCTGATATGGCTTCTAAATCAACTCTACTTTCCATTTCTTTCCAGGGTAACAAATTATTTGGTTCTCAGTTGGATTCTATTATCTCAACTGTTACTGGTGGGAAAGGAACTTTTTTACCACAGGATAAAAAATCTAAGGGTAAAAACAGGGCTAATAATCGTTTTCGTTCCTTTCGTTTCAACAAAGAACAAAAGCCTGATCCTTCATCCTCAGGAGCAGTTTCAGTTTGGAAACCATCTCCAGTCTGGAATAAATCCAAGCCTTCTAGAAAGGCAAAGCCTGCTTCTAAGTCCACATGAAGGTGCGGCCCTCATTCCAGCTCAGCTGGTAGGGGGCAGGTTACATTTTTTCAAAGAAATTTGGATCAATTCTGTTCACAATCTTTGGATTCAGAACATTGTTTCAGAAGGGTACAGAATTGGTTTCAAGATGAGACCTCCTGCAAAGAGATTTTTTCTTTCCCGTGTCCCAGTAAATCCAGTGAAAGCTCAAGCATTTCTGAATTGTGTTTCAGATCTAGAGTTGGCTGGAGTAATTATGCCAGTTCCAGTTTCGGAACAGGGGATGGGGTTTTATTCAAATCTCTTCATTGTACCAAAGAAGGAGAATTCCTTCAGACCAGTTCTGGATCTAAAAACATTGAATCGTTATGTAAGGATACCAACGTTCAAAATGGTAACTGTAAGGACTATCTTGCCTTTTGTTCAGCAAGGGCATTATATGTCCACAATAGATTTACAGGATGCATATCTGCATATTCCGATTCATCCAGATCATTATCAGTTCCTGAGATTCTCTTTTCTGGACAAGCATTACCAGTTTGTGGCTCTGCCGTTTGGCCTAGCTACAGCTCCAAGAATTTTTACAAAGGTTCTCGGTGCCCTTCTGTCTGTAATCAGAGAACAGGGTATTGTGGTATTTCCTTATTTGGACGATATCTTGGTACTTGCTCAGTCTTTACATTTAGCAGAATCTCATACGAATCGACTTGTGTTGTTTCTTCAAAATCATGGTTGGAGGATCAATTTACCAAAAAGTTCATTGATTCCTCAGACAAGGGTAACCTTTCTGGGTTTCCAGATAGATTCAGTGTCCATGACTCTGTCTTTAACAGACAAGAGACGTCTAAATTTGATTTCAGCTTGTCGAAACCTTCAGTTACAATCATTCCCTTCGGTAGCCTTATGCATGGAAATTCTAGGTCTTATGACTGCTGCATCGGACGCGATCCCCTTTGCTCGTTTTCACATGCGACCTCTTCAGCTCTGTATGCTGAATCAATGGTGCAAGGATTACACAAAGATATCTCAATTAATATCTTTAAAACCGATTGTACGACACTCTCTAACGTGGTGGACAGATCACCATCGTTTAATTCAGGGGGCTTCTTTTGTGCTTCCGACCTGGACTGTAATTTCAACAGATGCAAGTCTCACAGGTTGGGGAGCAGTGTGGGGATCTCTGATAGCACAAGGAGTTTGGGAATCTCAGGAGGTGAGATTACCGATCAATATTTTGGAACTCCGTGCAATTTTCAGAGCTCTTCAGTTTTGGCCTCTTCTGAAGAGAGAATCGTTCATTTGTTTTCAGACAGACAATGTCACAACTGTGGCATACATCAATCATCAAGGAGGGACTCACATTCCTCTGGCTATGAAAGAAGTATCTCGAATTCTGGTTTGGGCGGAATCCAGCTCCTGTCTAATCTCTGCGGTTCATATCCCAGGTATAGACAATTGGGAAGCGGATTATCTCAGTCGCCAAACGTTGCATCCGGGCGAATGGTCTCTTCACCCAGAGGTATTTCTTCAGATTGTTCAAATGTGGGAACTTCCAGAAATAGATCTGATGGCGTCTCATCTAAACAAGAAACTTCCCAGGTATCTGTCCAGATCCCGGGATCCTCAGGCGGAGGCAGTGGATGCATTATCACTTCCTTGGAAGTATCATCCTGCCTATATCTTTCCGCCTCTAGTTCTTCTTCCAAGAGTAATCTCCAAGATTCTGAAGGAATGCTCGTTTGTTCTGCTGGTAGCTCCGGCATGGCCTCACAGGTTTTGGTATGCGGATCTTGTCCGGATGGCCTCTTGCCAACCGTGGACTCTTCCGTTAAGACCAGACCTTCTGTCGCAAGGTCCTTTTTTCCATCAGGATCTGAAATCCTTAAATTTAAAGGTATGGAGATTGAACGCTTGATTCTTGGTCAAAGAGGTTTCTCTGACTCTGTGATTAATACTATGTTACAGGCGCGTAAATCTGTATCTAGAGAGATATATTATAGAGTCTGGAAGACCTATATTTCTTGGTGTCTTTCTCATCATTTTTCTTGGCATTCTTTTAGAATACCGAGAATTTTACAGTTTCTTCAGGATGGTTTAGATAAGGGTTTGTCCGCAAGTTTCTTGAAAGGTCAAATCTCTGCTCTTTCTGTTCTTTTTCACAGAAAGATTGCTATTCTTCCTGATATTCATTGTTTTGTACAAGCTTTGGTTCGAATAAAACCTGTCATTAAGTCAATTTCTCCTCCTTGGAGTTTGAATTTGGTTCTGGGGGCTCTTCAAGCTCCTCCGTTTGAACCTATGCATTCATTGGACATTAAATTACTTTCTTGGAAAGTTTTGTTCCTTTTGGCAATCTCTTCTGCCAGAAGAGTTTCTGAATTATCTGCTCTTTCTTGTGAGTCTCCTTTTCTGATTTTTCATCAGGATAAGGCGGTGTTGCGAACTTCTTTTGAATTTTTACCTAAAGTTGTGAATTCCAACAACATTAGTAGAGAAATTGTGGTTCCTTCATTATGTCCTAATCCTAAGAATTCTAAGGAGAAATCGTTGCATTCTTTGGATGTTGTTAGAGCTTTGAAATATTATGTTGAAACTACTAAGTCTTTCCGAAAGACTTCTAGTTTATTTGTTATCTTTTCCGGTTCTAGAAAAGGCCAGAAAGCTTCTGCCATTTCTTTGGCATCTTGGTTGAAATCTTTAATTCATCTTGCCTATGTTGAGTCGGGTAAAACTCCGCCTCAGAGAATCACAGCTCATTCTACTAGGTCAGTTTCTACTTCCTGGGCGTTTAGGAATGAAGCTTCGATTGATCAGATTTGCAAAGCAGCAACTTGGTCCTCTTTGCATACTTTTACTAAATTCTACCATTTTGATGTGTTTTCTTCTGAAGCAGTTTTTGGTAGAAAAGTACTTCAGGCAGCGGTTTCAGTTTGAATCTTCTGCTTATGTTTTTCATTAAACTTTATTTTGGGTGTGGATTATTTTCAGCAGGAATTGGCTGTCTTTATTTTATCCCTCCCTCTCTAGTGACTCTTGTGTGGAAAGATCCACATCTTGGGTAGTCATTATCCCATACGTCACTAGCTCATGGACTCTTGCTAATTACATGAAAGAAAACATAATTTATGTAAGAACTTACCTGATAAATTCATTTCTTTCATATTAGCAAGAGTCCATGAGGCCCGCCCTTTTTTTGTGGTGGTTATGATTTTTGTATAAAGCACAATTATTCCAATTCCTTATTTTATATGCTTTCGCACTTTTATCACCCCACTTCTTGGCTATTCGTTAAACTGAATTGTGGGTGTGGTGAGGGGTGTATTTATAGGCATTTTGAGGTTTGGGAAACTTTGCCCCTCCTGGTAGGAATGTATATCCCATACGTCACTAGCTCATGGACTCTTGCTAATATGAAAGAAATGAATTTATCAGGTAAGTTCTTACATAAATTATGTTTTTGGCCGCCCGCTGGTATTTAGAGTCGGGCAGGAAAGGGTCTAACGCTCACTTTCAAGCCGCGACTTTTCCATACCGCAGATCCCCTTACACCAATTGCGTATCCTATCTTTTCAATGGGATCTTCCTAACGCTGGTATTTAGAGTCTTGGCTGAAGTGAGCGGTAGACCCTCTACCGAAAAGACTCCTACCGCCCATGGAAAGGCTGTAGTTAAGAGCTTTATGGGCTAACGCCGGTATATAAAGCTCTTAACTACAGTGCTCAAAAGTACACTAACAACCATAAACTACCTATGTACCCCTAAACCGAGGTCCCTCCACATCACCTCCACTCTAATAAATATTTTTAACCCCTAATCTGCCGAGCGCACATCGCCGCCACCTACGTTATACTTATGAACCCCTAATCTGCTGCCCCTAACATCGCCGACCCCTATATTATATTAACCCCTAATCTGCCCCCCCCCCCCCCCAACGTCGCCGCTACCTAACTACACTTATTAACCCCTAATCTGCCGACCGGACCTTGCCGCCACTATAATAAATGTATTAACCCCTAAACCGCCGCACTCCCGCCTCGCAAACACTATAATAAATAGTATTAACCTCTAATCTGCCCCCCCCCCCTTACACGTCGCCGCCACCTAACTTCAAGAATTAACCCCTAATCTGGCGACCGGACCTCGCCGCTACTATAATAAATGTATTAACCCCTAAAGCTAAGTCTACCCCCCCCTAAATTAAATATAATTTTAATCTAATTAAATAAATTAACTCTTATTAACTAAAGTCTTCCTATTTAAAACTAAATATTTACCTGTAAAATAAACCCTAATCTAGCTACAATATAACGAATAATTATATTGTAGCTATTTTAGGATTTATATTTATTTTACAGGCAACTTTGTATTTAATAACTATTTAATAGCTACCTAGTTAAAATAATTTCAAAATTACCTGTAAAATAAATCCTAACCTAAGTTACAATTAAACCTAACACTACACTATCATTAAATTAATTAAATAAATTACCTACAATTAAATTAAATAAACTATTCTATAATTAAAAAAAAACACTAAATTACAAAAAATAAAAAAAATTACAAGAATTTTAAACTAATTACACCTAATCTAAGCCCGCTAATAAAATAAAAAAAATAAAAAATAATAAAAGCCCCTACCCTATTCTACATTACAAATTAACCAGCTCTTTTACTAGCCCTTAAAAGGGTTTTTGCGGGGCATGCCCCAAAGTAATCAGCTCTTTTGCCTGTAAAAAAAAATACAACCCCCCCACAAACATTAAAACCCACCACCCACATACCCCTACTCTAACCCACCCAAACCCCCCTTAAATAAACCTAACACTACCCCCCTGAAGATCTCCCTACCTTGAGTCGTCTTCACCCAGCCGGGCCTTCATCCGATGGGGCAGAAGAGGACATCCAGACCGGCAGAAGTCTTCATCCTATCCGGGCAGAAGAGGACATCCGGACCGGCAGACATCTTCATCCAAGCGGCATCTTCTATCTTCATCCATCCGACGAGGAGCGGCTCCATCTTCAAGACCTCCGGCACAGAACATCCATCTTCACCGACGACTACCCGACGAATGAAGGTTCCTTTAAGTGACGTCATCCAAGATGGCGTCCCTCGAATTCCGATTGGCTGATAGGATTCTATCAGCCAATCGGAATTAAGGTAGGAAAAATCTGATTGGCTGTTCCAATCAGCCAATAGACTGCGAGCTCAATCTAGTGTTTGCGAGGCGGGAGTCCGGCGGTTTAGGGGTTAATACATTTATTATAGTGGCGGCGAGGTCCGGTTGGCAGATTAGGGGTTAATAAGTGTAGTTAGGTAGCGGCGACGTTGGGGGGGGGCAGATTAGGGGTTAATAAATATAATATAGGGGTCGGCGGTGTTAGGGGCAGCAGATTAGGGGTTCGTAGGGATAATGTAGGTAGCGGCGGTGTCCGGAGCGGAAGATTAGGGGTTAATAATAATATGCAGGGGTCAGCGATAGCGGGGGCGGCAGATTAGGGGTTAATAAGTGTAAGGTTAGGGGTGTTTAGACTCGGGGTTCATGTTAGGGTGTTAGGTGCAGACTTAGAAAAAGTGTTTCTCCATAGGAAACAATGGGGCTGCGTTAGGAGCTGAACGCTGCTTTTTTGCAGGTGTTAGGTTTTTTTTCAGCCAGCTCAGCCCAATTGTTTCCTATGGGGATATCGTGCACGAGCACGTTTTCCCAGCTTACCGCTACCGTAAGCAACGCTGGTATTGAGGGTTGAAGTGGAGCTACATTAGGCTCAACGCACCCTTTTTTGAGCCTAACGCAGCCCCTCAGACAACTCTATATCCCAGCGTTGTTTGGAAGCAGCGGTAGGAAAAAAGCAGCATTAGCTACGCGGGTCTTTACCGACAAAACTCTAAATCTAGCCGAGTGTGTTCACATGCATTTGCAGCTTTACTTGCTTTAGATTGCTACTTTTTTCAATTATAACATGCATTAGAAGTGGTTAACACATAGTTGGATTTCTTTATTTTAAAAGGTTATATATTTAATGTGTTATATATTTAATGTACTCTGCTAAACCGGAAGTGATCTCACCTGCACTTACGGTTTTCCGATTTTGTGGAATGCACAGATGCATTCCAGAGCACTGTATGGTGCGAATTTCAAGAGGAGAGTATGTGAGTGTTTTAGCACACTTTTGACACTAAATATTGTGACATTTTCACTTTGTTCACTTTGATCTGATGAAAGGGACGATTTGTCTCTGAAACATCATTCAATAAAGCTGACACTGTTTGACAGAAATCCCTGAGAGTGCATCCTTATTTCAGGACTATTCTTTGCTAGTTTGCGCCCAGGTGGCTTACCTTGGAGGGAGGATTTGTTTACTTTTGTAATGAGATATATATATATATATATATATATATATATATATATAATATATATATATATATATATATATATACATAGAAAAAAGCGCACTCAAAGGGATACTTATTCAGGCACTTTTAATAGTGAACGTTTTCGGACGCCTAACGTCTGTCCTCAGACCAAAAAGTGTTACATATTACTTACCCCAGCACCCCTTAAATGCAACAAGCCACCACAGTGAACTGGCCGGGCGTCCACGCTCTCCCGGGTAGCTCCGCCCCCAACAGGTGACGTCATCATCCCGGGCAACGTGAGTCCGGTCAGCCAAAACAATAAATATGTGCACCCTGTGAAATAACATACAAAATGAACATAAATTGGGCATAGAATTAAGAAACATTAAAGCATAGCACAATAGTATGGATTGTATTTGTATAGTAGTCAAATGTGTCGCACCGGGTTGCCATAGCAACCATCATAAGCAAAGCTTGCGAGACATGTGACCATAAACAAGCCAATCATGAACAAGTAAGTCAAACAATCGAAACTGTATGCAATCTGGTGCAAAACAAAATAGCATAATAAAATAGCAATTTACAGGGAACCCGATTCTGTTGCTGGAGTCTCACATAAACAGCAGGATGCGTCAGTAACATTACTGAGCATCAAGTAAAATGATGAAAAAAATCATGTGACCCTCCAGCAACCAATCGTAAGAGCTCACAGAGCTGAATAATGAGCAACAGTAGTCATGACAACATAAACAAAAACAAAAATGCAATCGTATTAAATAAGCTTCCTAAAAAAGTAATCATAAGCAAAATAATGCCAAATCTACAGAGACCGGCAAATTACTATAGGAACTAATATGTAATACTGGACCATCATAGATGTGTATGCCGTAACGCTAAACTGTAGCGTTGTATTAGGTAACACCAATAGTGGGTACAGCCATGCACATCTAATGGTGCAGAACAATTGCGATACATTAGATAGAAACAATGTCCATCTTGTGTATGATAAAGCATATACAGAGAAATAGTAAAAACATAAGTATGTTAAAGATAAATAGCTTATCATAAGTCATATGGCTAAATGATAAAAAGGTATTAATGAAACAGGACACTCATTATGTTTGGATAGGTGGACTCTCCTAGTCCAAAAATATTTCACTATCGGGGCAATTGCACCTTAGATAGAACAGGTAGAATGATTGTTAAAAATAAATAGCTTATCATAAGTCATATGGCTAAATGATAGAAAGTTATTAATGAAACAGGACTCTCATTATGTTTGGATCAGTGGACTCTCCTAGTACAAAAATATCTCACTATCGGGGCAATTGCACCTTAAATAGAATAGATAGAATGATTCATAGAGTGAGATAGCCTGATATTGCTATAGGAAAGCCTGCCAGTCCAGATGGGTGTTCAAGCCTTTAGGGACTAATGTCTGTAAGTGGAATGTCCATCTGGCCTCCTTTTGCAGTAGTATCCTATCGCGGTCTCCACCCCTAGAAAGGGGGGGGCACATGGTCAATTATTGTGTATTTTAAATCCGACACTCTGTGTTGGGATTGCTGGAAATGTCTGGCAACAGGTTGTTCTGCACTGCCCTCCTTGAGTGCCACTCTAATTGCAGAGTGATGGTTCGCCATCCTAGTGCGTAAATCATCAACAGTCTTCCCAACATAGTATAAGCCACATGGGCAGTGTAGTTGTACACATAAGCCTATATTTATGTTTGACCGTTTTCCTCTTATAAGGATGTGTGAATGAAGGGCCAGTGATCAAACCACCACAGGTTGTACAGCCCAGCCATCGATAGACCCCAGGTTTATTAGTGTCGAGCCATGTGCTCTTCCTATATGCTTGTTGGGGGTCAGTCTGGACTAAGTGGTCCCTCAGGGATCTTGCCCTTCTATAGCCCATTCTTGGTGGTGATGAATTCAAAAGAGGTAGCATGTTGTCACTGCTAATGATGTTCCAATGCTTTCTGATAGCTGAGGCCATTCCATTCTTGTCTCCCGTATAGGTCGTCACAAACGTCACTCTATTTTCATCTTTTCTTGTTGTTCTTTGGGTGTCATTCAATATCATACGGAGTAATTTTATCGGGTATTGTCGAGCTTCAAAACGGGTTTGCATTTCTGATAATTGAACCAGCTTGTTACCTTCTTCCGAATTGATCCTGGTCACCCTCTGCAGCTGTGATTTCGGTAATGCTTTTTTGAGAGCTGGTGGGTGGCAACTTGTAAAGTGTAACAGGGCATTCCGGTCCGTCTTTTTGCGGAACAGAGTTGATTGGAGCTTATTGTTCCCCTTGTATAGCCGTACATCCAGGAAATCAATTTGATGTTGATCAAATACCATCTTGAACTGTAATGCTTCGTTAACGGAGTTTAGTTGGTTGAACCAGTGTTCCAGTTGTTCAGCACTTTCACTCCAAATCAAGAAGAGATCATCTATGTAACGCCTGAAGACCTTGATGTGTTTATTTCTGAACAGATCCGTTTCAAATTCTTCAAAGATGGCCATATAGAGGTTCGCGTATGATGGGGCCACATTGGACCCCATCGCCGTTCCCATACTACTTTAGGTTTGAAACCAAGTTTTATCTTCAAGTAATGGGAACGGCGATGGGGTCCAATGTGGCCCCATCATACGCGAACCTCTATATGGCCATCTTTGAAGAATTTGAAACGGATCTGTTGCCACCCGCCAGCTCTCAAAAAAGCATTACCGAAATCACAGCTGCAGAGGGTGACCAGGATCAATTCGGAAGAAGGTAACAAGCTGGTTCAATTATCAGAAATGCAAACCCGTTTTGAAGCTCGACAATACCCGATAAAATTACTCCGTAACCAGTGTGAAATGATATTGAATGACACCCAAAGAACAACAAGAAAAGATAAAAATAGAATGACGTTTGTGACGACCTATACGGGAGACAAGAATGTAATGGCCTAAGCTATCAGAAAGCATTGGAACATCATTAGTAGTGACAACATGCTACCTCCTTTTGAATTCATCACCACCAAGAATGGGCTATAGAAGGGCAAGATCCCTGAGGGACCACTTAGTCCAGACTGACCCCCAACAAGCATATAAGAAGAGCACATGGCTCGACACTAATAAACCTGGGGTCTATCGATGCCTGGGCTGTACAACCTGTGGTGGGTTGATCACTGGCCCTTCATTCAAACATCCTAATAAGAGGAAAACGTTCAAACATAAATATAGGCTTATGTGTACAACTACACACATAGTCTACCTACTCCACTGCCCATGTGGCTTATACTATGTCGGGAAGACTGTTGATGATTTACGCACTAGGATGGCGAACCATCGCTCTGTAATTAGAGTGGCACTCAAGCAGGGCAGTGCAGAACAACCTGTTGCCAGACATTTCCAGGAATCCCAACACAGAGTGTCGGATTTAAAATACACAATAATTGACCATGTGCCCCCCCCCTTTCTAGGGGTGGAGACCGCGATAGCATACTACTGCAAAAGGAGGCCAGATGGACATTCCACTTACAGACATTAGTCCCTAAAGGCTTGAACACCCATTTGGACTGGCAGGCTTTCCTATAGCAATATCAGGCTATCTCACTCTATGAATCATTCTATCTATTCTATCTAAGGTGCAATTGCCCCAATAGTGAGATATTTTTGGACTAGGAGAGTCCACTGATCCAAACATAATGAGAGCCCTGTTTCATTAATAACTTTCTATCATTTAGCCATATGACTTATGATAAGCTATTTATTTATTTCATGTAATTAGCAAGAGTCCATGAGCTAATGACGTATGGGATATACATTCCTACCAGGAGGGGCAAAGTTTCCCAAACCTTAAAATGCCTATAAATACACCCCTCACCACACCCACAAATCAGTTTTACAAACTTTGCCTCCCATGGAGGTGGTGAAGTAAGTTTGTGCTAGATTCTACGTTGATATGCGCTTCGCAGCAGGCTGAAGCCCGGTTTTCCTCTCAGAGTGCAGTGAATGTCAGAGGGATGTCAAGAGAGTATTGCCTATTTGAATACAATGGTCTTCCTCTAGGGGATCTATTTCATAGGTTCTCTGTTATCGGTCGTAGAGATTTCTTCTCCTACCTCCCTTTTCAGATCGACGATATACTCTTATATACCATTACCTCTACTGATTCTCGTTTCAGTACTGGTTTGGCTATCTACTATATGTAGATGAGTGTCTTAGGGTAAGTAAGTCTTATTTTATTTATGACACTCTAAGCTATGGATGGGCACTTTATATGTAAAGTTCTAAATATATGTTTTAAACTTATATTTGCCATGATTCAGGATATTCAGTATTCCTACTTTCAGACTGTCAGTTTAATTTTTTTGGGAAAATGCTTATGAATTAATATTTTTTCTTACCTTAAAAATATTCAAATTGACTTTTTTCCTTGCGGGGTGTTAGGCTCGCGAGGGCAGAAAATACTTTAATTTATTGCGTCATTTTTGGCGCAAAATTTTTGTCATTTCCGGCGCCATAGTTGATGCCGGAAGTTTGTTCATGGTTGCGTCATTTTTTGACGCATGTGTGTTACAGATGTTTTTTTGCGCCAAAAAATGTGGGTGTCATTCTTGGCGCCAAAAAATGTGGGCGTTATACTTGGCGCCAAAAAATGTGGGCGTTATACTTAGCGCCACTTTTTTTCACATTATTTAAGTCTCATTTTTTTGTTGCTTCTGGTTACTATAGGCTTGTTTGTTTTGCTTTTTTTTCCCATTCCTGAAACTGTCATTTAAGGAATTTGATCATTTTGCTTTATATGTTGTTTTTTTCTATTACATATTGCAAGATATTTCAAACACTGTTCCTGTATCAAGAAATGCTGAGGGATTCCTGTTTACTGATATCAGTCCTACCAAAGCTAAGTTCATTTATTTTAATGTTATGAATGTTTATCTTTAGCTATGGTTTGTAATAAGTTATCATGATAAACTTTTACATGCAGAATCCATTAGTATTTATGCTTTATATATTGCTATTCTTTTTAGATCTTATGTACAAGATATACTTAGAAATTTATAAGAATGTTTTTCTGATTCTATTTTAAAGGCTTTGTCTGACATCCCGCCTTCTAATAAAATTTTTAGGTCTTTTTCAAACTTCTTTTTTAGTTGATGAAGTTTCAAATGACCAACAACATAATGAATTATCCTTCTCTAGAGTACATTTGTTCTTTGTTCAAAAGGTGTTGATTATTTTGGATATTGAAGTAACTAGTTCTTTTGATTTTAAAGACTTGCTAACATTTAAATTCTGCTTATTTATCTTCTGTGGTTTCTTCAGAGGTTTTTTTCCAGCTCCTGATACTAGAGAATTTTCTTTTAGTCCTTCTTTAAGGTTTTTAAATTGTATTCTTTGCCGGCAGTTAGTTTTCAGTTTTGAGGAAAGATTGCCCAAGTTAATGGGGCTATCTCTACTCCTGCTAAATATACTATTATTCTTATAGCAAATAGTATTTATTTTTTTCCTTCAGATGGTTGTATCTTATTTAAGGATAATTATTTTCAGGTACTTTTCTTAGACCTGTAATTTATTTGGCTGATGTTGCAATTGCTTCATCTTTCTGGTTGGATACTTTAAGATCAAGTATCGGATTATGATTTGTTTAGCATTGTTAAAAGGACAAAATCTACTACTCATTTGAAGTTCAGACTAAGTGCTATTGCATTGTCTTGTTATCTTGCATTTGTTGATTGTGCAAGTCCAGTGTGTTGACTGGTCCTTTAACTTGATTAACATGCTAATAATTTCATTTGTGTTGTCATTTTATTAAATATTTTCGCAAATGAGGTTTAATCTATGTCTTTAGCTATTTTAGCTAGAAGAACTTTGTGATTTCAATCTTGGAATGCTAATTTGATTTCTAAAATCCATATTTCTTTTTTTCCAAGATAATCAATTATTTGGTTCATGTTGGATTCAATTCTTTAACTGTTACTCTGGGCTTCAAGATTGAGTTCTAAGACTAAAACTTTAAGCTTATATTAGTTTTCTGTTCTTACTAAGGAACGGAATCCTGAATTCTTCCCCAAGTAACATGTTTATAATTGGAAGTTTTTTTTCTTCATTCAATTAAGCCTTTTAAAAGTTCAAAGTCAGCTCCCCAAATTTGCTTGTAGGTGCGGTTCTTATTCCAGCTTGGCTGGTAAGGGGCAGGTTAAGACTTTTTTTAAATTTGGTTCTATTCGGTCCAAACTTCTTAGACTTTGGGTACAGAATAGGATTCAGAGTAAAACCGTCTGTGAGAAGTCTTTTTTTCTCTATCATATTCCAGCTATTCCAGTAAGACTAACACTTTCCTGAAGTGTGTTTCAGACCTATATGTTTTGGGTACTGGTGAAGTGCGGCTGGTCACCCGTTGGGGCTCAAGCGCTGCTCAGACCTGGAGTTTTCTGGGGTATTTATTCCAGTTTCATTTTAGGAACTGGGTTTTGGGGTTTTATTCAAGACTATTCATTGTTCCAAAGATAGAAAATCTTTTTGACTTGTCATATAAGTGTACCATCTTTTAGAATGGTGTTTATATGGTCTATTCTGCCTTTTTAGTCAGTGATGGCATTATTTGTTTACAATAGATGCATATCTTCATTTTCTGTTTTCATTCAGATTATTTTTATTTTCTGAGATTCTCTTTTTTTGACAAAGCATTACCAATTTGTTGCTTTTCCTTCTGGTCTAGCGACAGCTCTAAGAATCTTTTTAAGGTTCTCAGTGTTCCTTATTTGGACGGTATCGTGGTACTGGCTCAGTCTTTTCGTTCTGCGGAATCTCATACGATTCAACTTTGTTGTTTCTTCAAGACATGGTTAGAGGATCTTTTTATCAAAAGCTCCTTGATTCCTCTCACAAGGGTCACCTTTTTTAGGTTTCCAGATAGATTGTGTCAATGTTTTTGTCTCTAACAGACAAGTGATAAGTTTATTGGGTTCCGTTTGTCGGAACCTTCAGTCTCTATTATTTCCTTCAAGTTGCTATATATGCATGGAAGTTTTAGGTTTCATGGCTGCAGCATGGGATTCGATTCCCTTTGCTCATTTCATAGGAAACCTTTCCAGTTTTTTATGCTGAATAATGGTGCAGGGATTCTTGGATATCACTTTTTATATCTTTGAATCCTAATGTTTAACTATCTTTGATTTAAGATCACCATCATTTAGTTCTACAGGTCTCTTCGGTTCTTTCAACCTGGACCATGATCTTTACAGATGCAAGTCTTTTAGGTTGGGAGGCTGTCTGAGGATCTCTGTCAGCACAAGGGGTTTGGAAATCTCAGGAGGCGAGATTACCATTTGATATTTTGGAACTCGGTGCATTCTAAGAGTTCTTCAGTTGGTTTCTTTTTGAAGAAGAGACGTTTATTGTTTTTTCAGACAGACAATGTCACAACTGTGGCGTATGTCAATCATCAGGGTGGGACTATCAGTCCTTAGGCTGTGACAGAAGTATCCCGGATATTTGCTTGGGCTAAATCCAGCTCCTTTCTCATTTCTGTGGTCTTTTTCCCAGGTATAGAAAATTGGGAAGCGGATTATCTCTGTTAATCAAGCTTTACATCCGGGAGAATGGTCTCTTTACCCAGATATGTTTTTCAATTTTTCAGATGTGAGGGCTTCCAGAAATAGATCTGATGGCATCTCATCTAAATAAGGAACTTCCCTGGGGCCTATTCAGGTCCTGGGATCCTCAGGCGGAAGTAGTGTATGCATTGACACTTCCTTGGAATTATCAATCTGCGTATATTTTTTCATCTCTGGTTCTTCTTTTTAGAGTGATTTTCAAAATTATCAGAGAGCAATCTTTGGTGTGGCTGGTGGCTCCAGCATGGCCACACAGGTTTTGGTATATGGTTCTTGTTCGGATGTCCAGTTGCCGATCTTGGCTACTTCCATTAAGGCCAGACCTTATATCTTAACATTTGTTTTTTTCATCAGGAATTCAAATTATTAATTTGATGGTATGAAAATGTAACGCTTAGTACTTAGTCATAGAAGTATCTCTGACTCAGTGATTAATACTATGTTGCAGGCTCGTAAATCTGTGTCTAGTAGGATTTATTATCGAGTTTGGAAGATTTACATCTCATGATGCTCTTCTTATGAATTCTCTTGGCATTATTTTAGAATTCCTAGGTTTTTATAGTTTCTTCATAAGGTTTTGTCTGCATGTTCCTTGAAAGGACAAATCTCTGCTTTTCCTGTGCTGTTTCACAGTAAGAATTGCTAAATCTTTCTGATATTCATTGTTTTGTTCAGGCTTTGGTTCGTATCAAGCCTGTCATTAAGCCAATTTCTCCTCCTTGGAGTCTTAATTTGGTTCTGAAGGCTTTACAGGCTCTTCTGTTTGAGCATATGTTTTATTTGGACATTAATTTCTTTCATGGAAAGTATTGTTCTTTTTAGACATCTCTTCAGCTAGAACAGTTTTTGAATTATCTGTTTTTTCTTGTGAATCTCCTTTTTCTGATTTTTCATCAGGATAAGGTGGTTTTTGCTGTCCTCATTTCAATTTTTACCTAAGTTGTGAATTCTAACAACATTAGTAGAGGAATTATTGTCCCTTCCTTGTGTCCTAATCCTAAGAATTCTTTGGTAAGATTCTTACTTTTTTTGATGTGGTAAGAGTTTTGAAATATTATGTTGAAGCTACTCATATTTCAGACAGACTTCTAGTTTATTTGTTATCTTTTCTGGTTTTACGAAAGGTCAGAAGGCTTCTGTCATTTCTTTGGCATCTTGGTTAAAGCTTTTGATTCATCATGCTTATTTGGAGTCAGGTTAATCCCCGCCTCAGAGGATTACGGCTCATTCTACTAGGTCAGTTTCTACTTCCTGGACTTTTAAGAATGAAGCTTCTGTTGATCTGTTTTGCAAAGCAATAACTTGGTCTTCTTTGCATACTTTTACTAAATTCTACCATTTTGATGTTTTCTCTTCCTCAGAAGCAGTTTTTGGTAGAATAGTACTTCGGGCAGCTGTTTCAATTTGATTCTTCTGCTTATAATTTCAGTTTTTTTCATTATAAAAATTGAAACTTTTGATTTGGGTAGTGGATTAATTTTTCAGCGGAATTGGCTGTCTTTATTTTATCCCTCCCTCTCTAGTGACTCTTGCGTGGAAGTTCCACATCTTGGGTATCTGCTATCCCATACGTCACTAGCTCATGGACTCTTGTTAATTACATGAAAGAAAACATAATTTATGTAAGAACTTACCTGATAAATTCATTTCTTTCATATTAGCAAGAGTCCATGAGGCCCACCCTTTTTGTGGTGGTTATGATTTTTTTGTATAAAGCACAATTATTCCAATTCCTTATTTTTGATGCTTTCGCTCCTTTTTTATCACCCCACTTCTTGGCTATTCGTTAAACTGAATTGTGGGTGTGGTGAGGGGTGTATTTATAGGCATTTTAAGGTTTGGGAAACTTTGCCCCTCCTGGTAGGAATGTATATCCCATACGTCACTAGCTCATGGACTCTTGCTAATATGAAAGAAATAAATTTGTCAGGTAGGTTCTTACATAAATTATATTTTTTAACAATCATTCGACCTGTTCTATCAAAGGTGCAATTGCCCCGATAGTGAGATATTTTTGGACTAGGAGAGTCCTCCTATCCAAACATAATGAGTGTCCTGTTTCATTAATACCTTTTTATCATTTAGCCATATGACTTATGATAAGCTATTTATCTTTAACATACTTATGTTTTTACTATTTCTCTGTATATGCTTTATCATACACAAGATGGACATTGTTTCTATCTAATGTATCGCAATTGTTCTGCACCATTAGATGTGCATGGCTGTACCCACTATTGGTGTTACCTAATACAACGTTACAGTTTAGCGTTACGGCATACACATCTATGATGGTCCAGTATTACATATTAGTTCCTATAGTAATTTGCCGGTCTCTGTAGATTTGGCATTATTTTGCTTATGATTACTTTTTTTAGGAAGCTTATTTAATACGATTGCATTTTTGTTTTTGTTTATGTTGTCATGACTACTGTTGCTCATTATTACGATTGGTTGCTGGAGGGTCACATGATCCAGAGCGTTTTTCATCATTTTACTTGATGCTCAGTAATGTTACTGACACATCCTGCTGTTTATGTGAGACTCCAGCAACAGAATCGGGTTCCCTGTAAATTGCTATTTTATTATGCTATTTTGTTTTGCACCAGATTGCATACAGTTTCGATTGTTTGACTTACTTGTTCATGATTGGCTTGTTTATGGTCACATGTCTCGCAAGCTTTGCTTATGATGGTTGCTATGGCAACCCGGTGCGACACATTTGACT
Organism: Bombina bombina; assembly: GCF_027579735.1. Lineage (NCBI taxonomy): Eukaryota > Metazoa > Chordata > Amphibia > Anura > Bombinatoridae > Bombina > Bombina bombina. Next base: position 246,094,123 of record NC_069500.1, read on the forward strand.
ACTATACAAATACAATCCATACTATTGTGCTATGCTTTAATGTTTCTTAATTCTATGCCCAATTTATGTTCATTTTGTATGTTATTTCACAGGGTGCACATATTTATTGTTTTGGCTGACCGGACTCACGTTGCCCGGGATAACAACGACACCTGTTGGGGGCGGAGCTACCTGGGAGAGCGTGGACGCCCGGCCAGTTCACTGTGGTGGCTTGTTGCATTTAAGGGGTGCTGGGGTAATATGTAACACTTTTTGGTCTGATGACGGACGTTAGGCGTCCGAAAACGTTCACTATTAAAAGTGCCTGAATAAGGATCCCTTGGAGTGCGCTTTTTTTCTATGTCCATTTGCTGTTTTTGCTGCACCCAGGGCATTGGTTTGAATTGTTAGCTTGGAGTGCAATCTTCTTCTACTTTATATATATATATATATATATATATATATATATATATATATATATATATATATATATATATATATATATATGATCCTTGTTTGCAAGAAGGCACTCACTGGTAGGACAATCATGTTCCCAAAGTAGAGAAAAATCGCGATTTTTCTCTACTTTGGGAACATGATTGTCCTACATTGTTGATATTGGCAGAACATTTGACAAAGATGTCATAACGACATCGAAACGTTATGGATGTACTTGCTTTTTTAATATGAATTAAAAAATTGTTTTTCATTAAAGACCAGTGAGTGCCTTCTTGCAAACAAGGATCATACACATTTCATGTGAAGTGCACCCTGGCAGTTGTGGTAATGTAAGACTGTGCTTATCTCTTTTTGGAGGATATATATATATATCTAGTGTATTTATGTATACAAATACATCACTCACATTCAATATGATATTGAATTTTCTTTTTTATATATATTTTTAGGTGATGAGGCCCTTTCAAAATTGGGAAAAGAATTCTTTCTTTCATTAGAAGACTCTCTCAAAGCATGTGGAGAACAGCGTGATAAAGCTGTTTGTAAGATCGAGGAATTAAAACAGGAACTGGAACAATCCTTTGAAATCCTTAACTCTTTAAAGAAAGAGCGAAAAGAAAAAGGAAACATGTCCAAAGGTGACTGTTCAAAATCAGAAGCAGAAAGTACTGAAGGCATAGGATCTTTGGATCATGATCAAGAGCTATCAGTAATTACTTCACATCATATTGGTCATCAAAAGAAACATTCCTCTAGTAAAGAGAGAGAAATGTCAGATAGCCAGTCATTGGGACAGAAACAAGGCCAGAAAAGCAGAAGTCTGACGAGAAATAAAATTACTAAAGATCCACAGAGACCGCCATGGCAAGACTAAGCAAACATTTTAATAAGTGTGTGTCATTTTTTTTAAAACCTAATTAGAACTGTTAATAGCAAATTATATCTTTTATCAGCACTTTTTTTTTACAAAATAAAATTTAAATGTGTGATTTAAAAAGACTTAAAATTGTAACCAAAGTGTGTGTATATATTGGTGTCAGAATAGTAATCCGTTTTTTTTTTTTTTTTACATCTGCCTGGTTGCAGCATAGTATTCAAGTATGGTATAGATAAATGGGCTCTGTACTCAAGGACTATTACACAAAGTGATCATTTCAGTGAATTACCTTCTTCGGAAACCAAATAACATACATACTGGGTTTTTCAACTAAATAACAAAAAAGTATTACAACTGTGAAACTTTTAGACATTACAGAAATTAAACAAACAGAATGAAACCCCACACTGTACTTAATCAATGCAGTTAAAGCATTATGATCCCAAGCTAGACAAGATTTTTTCGATGCTCTGACTTTCAGATATGAAATTGTTTAGAGTCTATTCTACAGAGTAGAGGGCTAGATTACAAGTGGAGCAGTAACATGATCGTGATATTGCAATAACTCACTCATATTACAAGTTGAAAGTAAATGCGATCGCTCAAACACAATCGCATTTTATGCTCAAACTTTTTATGCAAACTTGAAGCTCTCGTAAAATGTTTGCGCTTAAAAAAGTTGCACTAAACACAAAAAAATATATTATAACTAAGTTTCATAACCTTCACTATCCACCCCAACACTATTAACCCTTAATCCCCCACATCCCCCATTGCAAGCTCCCCCACTACACTATTAATCCCTAATTTGCCACATCACCCTTGGCAAAATATCCTGCTATTCTATTAACCCCATTCTGCCCTAACCCCATTGCAATAGCCCCTACACTATTTAACCACTTATCCGCAACATCCTTCATCGCAAACTACCCCGCTACACTATTAACACCTAAACCCCAACATCCCCCATGGCATAATACCCTGCTAAACTTTTAACCCCTAAACCTCTATAACCCCAACACTACTTTACCCTTGAACTAATGACCTGGTGACACACGTAATCAAGCACAGAAACTCTGATTTAGTAATGTCACACACAACCTAATGTGTTTATTATACTGTTAAAGTGAGTAAGGTCATTTCGACACTGTTATTTATTTGGCAACCATCCTTGATATTATGTAGTATAAGCACAAATCTGCGGTTTTCCCTTAATCTTTTGTAGTATTTGTGCACACACACAAAAAAGAACCTGTATGTAGGTTCTTTGATGATTACCTTATGTTACAATTTATATGCATTTATTACATTTATACCTATCTGAAATTATAAAGATTATATATAAGTGTATATATAATATACTGTTCATATTTAACAACAGCACCGTTTCTTCAAGCAGAAGCGTGTCTTTAATAAAGTGGCATGTGAGGAAACTAAGAACAGCTACGTTTCGGGTCTCACTAGCCCTTAATCATGCTGGTATTTTCCACATTATATAGCACCCATGTTCTTAATTGTTAAGTCTTCCACAAACATAACACATTTTCTAGTTGTTACAATAGTATTACACCAAAAATAAAATGCATCAACATACATATACAGATTATAAAAACAAATGGAGATCATAATCCCTATTTAGTCCCATAGGATGTAGAGTGCCTAGATGCTGAATCCACCAGACCTCTCATTTTTTAAGAATAGATTCCCTATTACCTCCTCTTCTGACTAAGTTTCAAGAACATTGCATAACCTGGCTTTGCTATATAGATGATGTGTTTGGCGTGTGGAGGGAGTTTGTAGAGGACTTGAATAAACAAACTGATTGTCTAAAGTTTACAATTTGTACCTCCACTGTGAGTGTTAATTACTTGGATATTAGAGTATACAAACTAGATTCAAGTTTGGTGACTGACTTATATGGTAAACCTACAGATTGCAATACATTGCTACATTATAACAGCTTTCACCCAAAGAGGGTATTTAAATCGATACCAAGAAGTCAATTTATCAGAACCATTAGGAATGTAAAAAAGAAAGAAAGACAAAATGTAAGATAAGAACAAATGGCCAATACATTTGTGTCACCTGGCTATCCATCTGCAATGATTGCAGGCTGTAAAGAGGAAATTTTGACTGAGGCTTATAATGGTAAAGTGTAACATAGACATGAAAACAAATCGGCTTATATTTACATCTGAATATAATGTATACAGTGAGGACGTTTTCAGGGTATTAACAAAACATAGGTACCTGTTTAGGAAATCCAATACAGACAAAAGTGAAATTTTGACGACCCCCCCCCCCAATAAGTTCATACAAAAGGGTAAAAAAAAAATGAAAGAACTGGTGGTTAGGGCAGATGTAGGCAGTGAAAAATCACAAGGGTAAATTACCTCACTACACCAAAAAAGGTTTCATATCCCTCCCTACATTGTGCCCAATGTAACTCTATGGTCAAAGGACAATATGTGGCACAAATCCATGATAGAAAGAAAAGAAAAATTAATGGCTTTTATACATGTGAAACAGATTATGCGGTATATCTTTTGGAAGGGGCTATATTGGGGAGACCATAAGCCCCATCAAGGATAGAATAAGTGGCCATAAATCCATTAATTTGAAACAAAGACATGGGACTAAATAGGGATTATGATCTCCATTTGTTTTTATAATCTGTTTATATATGTTGATGCATTTTATTTAAGAACTAGGTCTTTTTTTATAAAATGTAGTTTGACAGTGTGATCCCACAATTTTGTAATAAACGTAATACTATTGTTGTCCACTAGATGGCGGTAACAACTAGTAAATGTGTTATGTTTGTGAAAGAGTTAACAATTGAGTACACAGGTGCTATATAATGTGGAAAAAAACAGTACTCTGCAGCGTGATTAAGGGCTAGTGAGGCCCAAAACTTAGCTGTTCTTTGTATCCTCACGTCACTTAAGACGCACTTCTGTTTGAAGAAACGCTGCTGTTGCCTATATGTTCTTGTTGTGGCTATATATATTTATGTATATATATATATGTGTGTGCTATATCAAAATATATATATATATATATATGAGCAATATGTTTCTTCTTTGTGCACATAATTTGTTGTGTATGTATATATATATATATATATATATATATATATATATATATACACACAGTATCTCACAAAAGTGAGTACACCCCTCACATTTTTGTAAATATTTTATTATATCTTTTCATGTGACAACACTGAAGAAATAACACTTTGCTACAATGTAAAGTAATGAGTGTACAACCTGTATAACAGTGTAAATTTGCTGTCCCCTCAAAATAACTCAACGCACAGCCATTAATGTCTAAACCGTTGGCAACAAAAGTGAGTACACTCCTAAGTGGGAATGTCCAAATTGGGCCCAATTAGCCATTTTCCCTCCCCGGTGTCATGTGACTCATTATTGTTACAAGGTCTCAGTTGTGAATGGGGAGCAGGTGTGTTAAATTTGGTGTTATCGCTCTCACACTCTCTCATACTGGTCACTGAAAGTTCAACATGGCACCTCATGGCAAATAACTCTCTGAGGATCTGAAAAAAAGAATTGTTGCTCTACATAAAGATGGCCTAGGCTGTAAGAAGATTGGCAAGTCCCTGAAACTGAGCTGCAGCACGGTGGGCAAGACCATACAGCGCTTTCACAGGACAGTTTCCACTCAGAACAGGCCTCACCATGGTCGACCAAATAAGTTAAGTGCACATGCTCAGCGTCATATCCAGAAGTTGTCTTTGGAAAATAGACGTATGATTGCTGCAGAAGTTGAAGGGGTGGGGGGTCAGCTTGTTAGTGCTCAGACCATACGCCACACACTGCATCAAATTGGTCTGCATGGCTGTCGTCCCAAAAGAAAGCCTCTTTTAAAGATGATGCACAAGAAAGCCTGCAAACAGTTTGCTTAAGATAAACAGACTAAGGACATGGATTACAGGTCCATTGGTACCAAGATAAACTTATTTGGTTCAGATGGTGTCAAGTATGTGTGGCGGCAACCAGCATGCTGGTGGGAGTGTCATGGTCTGGTTCTGCATGAGTGCTCCCGGCACTGGGGAGCTACAGTTCATTGAGGAAACCATGAATGCCAACATGTACTGTGACATACTGAAGCAGAGCATGATCCCCTCCCTTCGGAGACTGGGCCGCAGGGCAGTATTCCAACATAACGACCCCAAACACACCTCCAAGACGACCACTGCCTTACTAAAGAAGCTACGGGTAAAGGTGATGGACTGGCCAAGCATGTCTCCAGACCTAAACCCTATGGGGCATCCTCGAATGTAAGGCGGGGGAGCGCAAGACCTCTAACATCCACCAGCTCCATGATGTCATCATGGAGGAGGGGAAGAGGACTCCAGTGGCAACCTGTGAAGCTCCGGTGAACTCAATGCCCAAGAGGGTTAAGGCAGTGCTGGAAAATAATGGTGGCCACACAAAATATCGACACTTTGGGCCCAATTTGGACATTTCCACTTTGGGGTGTACTCACTTTTGTTGCCAACGGTTTAGACATTAATGGCTGTGTGTTGAGTTATTTTGAGGAGACATCAAATTTAAACTGTTATACAGGCTGTTCACTCACTACTTTACATACATTGTAGCAAAGTGTAATTTCTTCAGTGTTGTCACATGAAAAGATATAATAAAATATTTACAAAAATGTGTGTGTGTATATATATATATATATATATATTTCTTTCATGTAATTAGCAAGAGTCCATGAGCTAGTGACGTATGGGATATACATTCCTACCAGGAGGGGCAAAGTTTCCCAAACCTCAAAATGCCTATAAATACACCCCTCACCACACCCACAATTCAGTTTTACAAACTTTGCCTCCGATGGAGGTGGTGAAGTAAGTTTGTGCTAGATTCTACGTTGATATGCGCTCCGCAGCAAGTTGGAGCCCGGTTTTCCTCTCAGCGTGCAGTGAATGTCAGAGGGATGTGAGGAGAGTATTGCCTATTTGAATGCAGTGATCTCCTTCTACGGGGTCTATTTCATAGGTTCTCTGTTATCGGTCGTAGAGATTCATCTCTTACCTCCCTTTTCAGATCGACGATATACACTTATATATACCATTACCTCTGCTGATTCTCGTTTCAGTACTGGTTTGGCTATCTGCTATATGTAGATGAGTGTCCTGGGGTAAGTAAGTCTTATTTTCTGTGACACTCCAAGCTATGGTTGGGCACTTTGTTTATAAAGTTCTAAATATATGTATTCAAACATTTATTTGCCTTGACTCAGAATGTTCAACTTTCCTTATTTTCAGACAGTCAGTTTCATATTTGGGATAATGCATTTTAATTTAACATTTTTCTTACCTTAAAATTTGACTTTTTCCCTGTGGGCTGTTAGGCTCGCGGGGGCTGAAAATGCTTCATTTTATTGCGTCATTCTTGGCGCTGACTTTTTTGGCGCAAAAATTCTATTTCCGTTTCCGGCGTCATACGTGTCGCCGGAAGTTGCGTCCTTTTTTGTGACGTTATTTTGCGCCAAAAATGTCGGCGTTCCGGATGTGGCGTCATTTTTGGCGCCAAAAAACATTTAGGCGCCAAATAATGTGGGCGTCTTATTTGGCGCGAAAAAATATGGGCGTCGCTTTTGTCTCCACATTATTTAAGTCTCATTTTTTATTGCTTCTGGTTGCTAGAAGCTTGTTCTTTGGCATTTTTTCCCATTCCTGAAACTGTCATTTAAGGAATTTGATCAATTTTGCTTTATATATGTTGTTTTTTCTCTTACATATTGCAAGATGTCTCACGTTGCATCTGAGTCAGAAGATACTACAGGAAAATCGCTGTCAAGTGCTGAATCTACCAAAGCTAAGTGTATCTGCTGTAAACTTTTGGTAGCTATTCCTCCAGCTGTTGTTTGTATTGATTGTCATGACAAACTTGTTAAAGCAGATAATATTTCCTTTAGTAAAGTACCATTGCCTGTTGCAGTTCCTTCAACATCTAAGGTGCAGAATGTTCCTGATAATATAAGAGATTTTGTTTCTGAATCCATAAAGAAGGCTATGTCTGTTATTTCTCCTTCTAGTAAACGTAAAAAATCTTTTAAAACTTCTCTCCCTACAGATGAATTTTTAAATGAACATCATCATTCTGATTCTGATGATTCCTCTGGTTCAGAGGATTCTGTCTCAGAGGTTGATGCTGATAAATCTTCATATTTATTTAAAATGGAATTTATTCGTTCTTTACTTAAAGAAGTACTAATTGCTTTAGAAATAGAGGATTCTGGTCCTCTTGATACTAATTCTAAACGTTTAGATAAGGTATTTAAAGCTCCTGTGGTTATTCCAGAAGTTTTTCCTGTTCCTAATGCTATTTCTGCAGTAATTTCCAAAGAATGGGATAATTTGGGTAATTCATTTACTCCTTCTAAACGTTTTAAGCAATTATATCCTGTGCCGTCTGACAGATCAGAATTTTGGGACAAGATCCCTAAAGTTGATGGGGCTATTTCTACCCTTGCTAAACGTACTACTATTCCTACGTCAGATGGTACTTCGTTTAAGGATCCTCTAGATAGGAAAATTGAATCCTTTCTAAGAAAAGCTTATCTGTGTTCAGGTAATCTTCTTAGACCTGCTATATCTTTGGCTGATGTTGCTGCAGCTTCAACTTTTTGTGATCTCATGATATTATTATTCTCCTTCAGCATGCTAATAATTTTATCTGTGATGCCATTTTTGATATTATCAGAGTTGATGTCAGGTTTATGTCTCTAGCTATTTTAGCTAGAAGAGCTTTATGGCTTAAAACTTGGAATGCTGATATGGCTTCTAAATCAACTTTACTTTCCATTTCTTTCCAGGGTAACAAATTATTTGGTTCTCAGTTGGATTCCATTATTTCAACTGTTACTGGTGGGAAAGGAACTTTTTTACCACAGGATAAAAAATCTAAAGGTAAAAACAGGGCTAATAATCGTTTTCGTTCCTTTCGTTTCAACAAAGAACAAAAGCCTGATCCTTCATCCTCAGGAGCAGTTTCAGTTTGGAGACCATCTCCAGTCTGGAATAAATCCAAGCCAGCTAGAAAGGCAAAGCCTGCTTCTAAGTCCACATGAAGGTGCGGCCCTCATTCCAGCTCAGCTGGTAGGGGGCAGGTTACGTTTTTTCAAGGAAATTTGGATCAATTCTGTTCACAATCTTTGGATTCAGAGCATTGTTTCAGAAGGGTACAGAATTGGTTTCAAGTTGAGACCTCCTGCAAAGAGATTTTTTCTTTCCCGTGTCCCAGTAAATCCAGTAAAAGCTCAAGCATTTCTGAAATGTGTTTGAGATCTAGAGTTGACTGGAGTAATTATGCCAGTTCCAGTTCCGGAACAGGGGATGGGGTTTTATTCAAATCTCTTCATTGTACCAAAGAAGGAGAATTCTTTCAGACCAGTTCTGGATCTAAAAATATTGAATCGTTATGTAAGGATACCAACGTTCAAGATGGTAACTGTAAGGACTATCTTACCTTTTGTTCAGCAAGGGAATTATATGTCCACAATAGATTTACAGGATGCATATCTGCATATTCCGATTCATCCAGATCATTATCAGTTCCTGAGATTCTCGTTTCTGGACAAGCATTACCAATTTGTGGCTCTGCCGTTTGGCCTAGCTACAGCTCCAAGAATTTTTACAAAGGTCGGTGCCCTGCTGTCTGTAATCAGAGAACAGGGTATTGTGGTATTTCCTTATTTGGACGATATCTTGGTACTTGCTCAGTCTTTACATTTAGCAGAATCTCATACGAATCGACTTGTGTTGTTTCTTCAAGATCATGGTTGGAGGATCAATTTACCAAAAAGTTCTTTGATTCCTCAGACAAGGGTAACTTTTCTGGGTTTCCAGATGGATTCAGTGTCCATGACTCTGTCTTTAACAGACAAGAGACGTCTAAAGTTGATTGCAGCTTGTCGAAACCTTCAGTCACAATCATTCCCTTCGGTAGCCTTATGCATGGAAATTCTAGGTCTTATGACTGCTGCATCGGACGCGATCCCCTTTGCTCGTTTTCACATGCGACCTCTTCAGCTCTGTATGCTGAAGCAATGGTGCAAGGATTACACGAAGATATCTCAATTAATATCTTTAAAAGCGATTGTTCGACACTCTCTAACATGGTGGACAGATCACCATCGTTTAATTCAGGGGGCTTCTTTTGTGCTTCCGACTTGGACTGTAATTTCAACAGATGCAAGTCTCACAGGTTGGGGAGCTGTGTGGGGATCTCTGACGGCACAAGGAGTTTGGGAATCTCAGGAGGTGAGATTACCGATCAATATTTTGGAACTCCGTGCAATTTTCAGAGCTCTTCAGTTTTGGCCTCTTCTGAAGAGAGAATCGTTCATTTGTTTTCAGACAGACAATGTCACAACTGTGGCATACATCAATCATCAAGGAGGGATTCACAGTCCTCTGGCTATGAAAGAAGTATCTCGAATTTTGGTTTGGGCGGAATCCAGCTCCTGTCTAATCTCTGCGGTTCATATCCCAGGTGTAGACAATTGGGAAGCGGATTATCTCAGTCGCCAAACGTTGCATCCGGGCGAATGGTCTCTTCACCCAGAGGTATTTCTTCAGATTGTTCAAATGTGGGAACTTCCAGAAATAGATCTGATGGCGTCCCATCTAAACAAGAAACTTCCCAGGTATCTGTCCAGATCCCGGGATCCTCAGGCGGAGGCAGTGGATGCATTATCACTTCCTTGGAAGTATCATCCTGCCTATATCTTTCCGCCTCTAGTTCTTCTTCCAAGAGTAATCTCCAAGATTCTGAAGGAATGCTCGTTTGTTCTGCTGGTAGCTCCGGCATGGCCTCACAGGTTTTGGTATGCGGATCTTGTCCGGATGGCCTCTTGCCAACCGTGGACTCTTCCGTTAAGACCAGACCTTCTGTCACGAAGTCCTTTTTTCCATCAGGATCTGAAATCCTTAAATTTAAAGGTATGGAGATTGAACGCTTGATTCTTGGTCAAAGAAGTTTCTCTGACTCTGTGATTAATACTATGTTACAGGCTCGTAAATCTGTATCTCGAGAGATATATTATAGAGTCTGGAAGACTTATATTTCTTGGTGTCTTTCTCATCTTTTTTCCTGGCATTCTTTTAGAATACCGAGAATTTTACAGTTTCTTCAGGATGGTTTAGATAAGGGTTTGTCCGCAAGTTCTTTGAAAGGACATATCTCTGCTCTTTCTGTTCTTTTTCACAGAAAGATTGCTATTCTTCCTGATATTCATTGTTTTGTACAAGCTTTGGTTCGTATAAAACCTGTCATTAAGTCAATTTCTCCTCCTTGGAGTTTGAATTTGGTTCTGGGAGCTCTTCAAGCTCCTCCGTTTGAACCTATGCATTCATTGGACATTAAATTACTTTCTTGGAAAGTTTTGTTCCTTTTGGCCATCTCTTCTGCCAGAAGAGTTTCTGAATTATCTGCTCTTTCTTGTGAGTCTCCTTTTCTGATTTTTCATCAGGATAAGGCGGTGTTGCGAACTTCTTTTGAATTTTTACCTAAAGTTGTGAATTCCAACAACATTAGTAGAGAAATTGTGGTTCCTTCATTATGTCCTAATCCTAAGAATTCTAAGGAGAAATCGTTGCATTCTTTGGATGTTGTTAGAGCTTTTAAATATTATGTTGAAGCTACGAAATCTTTTCGTAAGACTTCTAGTCTATTTGTTATCTTTTCCGGTTCTAGAAAAGGCCAGAAAGCTTCTGCCATTTCTTTGGCATCTTGGTTGAAATCTTTAATTCATCTTGCCTATGTTGAGTCGGGTAAAACTCTGCCTCAGAGAATTACAGCTCATTCTACTAGGTCAGTTTCTACTTCCTGGGCGTTTAGGAATGAAGCTTCGGTTGACCAGATCTGCAAAGCAGCAACTTGGTCCTCTTTGCATACTTTTACTAAATTCTACCATTTTGATGTATTTTCTTCTTCTGAAGCAGTTTTTGGTAGAAAAGTACTTCAGGCAGCGGTTTCAGTTTGAATCTTCTGCTTATGTTTTTCGTTAAACTTTATTTTGGGTGTGGATTATTTTCAGCAGGAATTGGCTGTCTTTATTTTATCCCTCCCTCTCTAGTGACTCTTGTGTGGAAAGATCCACATCTTGGGTAGTCATTATCCCATACGTCACTAGCTCATGGACTCTTGCTAATTACATGAAAGAAAACATAATTTATGTAAGAACTTACCTGATAAATTCATTTCTTTCATATTAGCAAGAGTCCATGAGGCCCGCCCTTTTTTTGTGGTGGTTATGATTTTGTATAAAGCACAATTATTCCAATTCCTTATTTTATATGCTTTCGCACTTTTTTATCACCCCACTTCTTGGCTATTCGTTAAACTGAATTGTGGGTGTGGTGAGGGGTGTATTTATAGGCATTTTGAGGTTTGGGAAACTTTGCCCCTCCTGGTAGGAATGTATATCCCATACGTCACTAGCTCATGGACTCTTGCTAATATGAAAGAAATGAATTTATCAGGTAAGTTCTTACATAAATTATGTTATATCTGTGTGTGTCTCTTTACATATACAGGTGGCCCTCGGTTTACGACGGTTCAATTTGCGCCGTTTCAGAATAACGCCCTTTTTTTTCAGTCATGTGACTGCTATTGAAAAGCATTGAGAAGCAGTGCATTCATTAAAATAGCCATTAGGTGGAGCTGTCCGCTTGTGTTGCAGCAAAGAGATGCAAAGCCAAGCAAGCCAGACGTGATCAATGGATCAGCTTTCAAAGGAAAAAGATCTAGCAGCCACTTCCCTTAGCTGCAGACTCAATGCAGAAAACTGTTTGCAGAAAAAGGCAAGTAAAAAAAAAACATTTTTGTTCATTAAACTTAGTTTGATGATGATACAGCCTGTTGTGTAATTATGTTATTAGGTGCTGTTTAGCAAATGTTTTTGTTCATTAAACTTAGATTGATGATGATGCTGTCTGTGTGATAATTTTATTAGGTGCTGTTAGCAAATGTTTTTGTTCATTAAACTTAGTTTCATGATGATACAATCTATTTTATTAGGTTTATAATGTTGTTTAGCATTTAAAGTCTTCATTTCAAAGCTTTAAAAATAATGTATTAGGTGTTACTTATGACAATTTTGAGAGGGGCCTGGAACCTAACTCCCTCACTTCCCATTGACTTACATTATAAACTGGGTTTCAATTTACAACGTTTTTAATTTACAACCATTCCTTCTGGATCCTAACCCCGGCGTAAACTGAGGGCTACCTGTAATTCCTTATTGGATTTTTGTTTGTATGTGTGTACAGGAAATATGGTCTGCATGTATATCAGTTTACATATTGTTTCTTTATATGTAAACCTTTGTGTCTTGATAACATTGTAGATATTTTATGTCCTATTCCATTATTTAGTGTACACAATATTTTCCATACCTACGTAGGTATATACATTACACTCTGCATGTTTAAATTCCTAAACATAGTCTTATAGGACTTTTACAGTTTTCAGTGTAGCAAGGAGTTCCTTTAGAGGAAATCGTTCTGTAGATGCTGATTTTTTTTTTTTTTACCATATATATTTTTAATTGCTACTTACTAATATTTTTCACTTTGTAAGTATTTTAGTAAATATAGTCTCTGCTTGTTTGATCAGGTTTTCACCAGAATCTGCAGTAAAACTTTTTATATAGTGCTTGTCTCAACAGTCAGGCCAAATTTCATACTGAATTTGAATACAGTATATTGTATAGTGTATGCTGTTTCTTGTTATGTAAAACTTGATATCATTTTTGTTTAAAATTGTGTGCCCTATCTGAATCTTGAAAGTAATTTTTTTTACTAGAGTGTCCCTGTAATCTTCTGGTATGTAGACGTAAAGGAGCACTAAACACAGTGGAATTCCATAATCAATACATGCACAATAAAAATACAATGCAAAAGCACCTCGTTTTAATTTTAAGGAAGTAGTAGATTTTTCTCTTGTTAAGTGTAGTCAGTCCACGGGTCATCCATTACTTATGGAATATATCTCTTCCTAACAGGAAGCTGCAAGAGGATCACCCAGCAGAGCTGCTACATAGCTCCTCCCCTCACATGTCATATTCAGTCATTCTCTTGCAGCCTAACTAGATAGGTCGCTGTGAGAGGTCTGTGGTGTTTTTTAACTTAGTTTATTTCTACAATCAAAAGTTTGTTATTTTAAATGGCACCGGAGTGTGCTGTTTATTCTCAGGCAGCATTAAAAGAAGAATCTGCCTGCGTTTTCTATGATCTTAGCAGACGTAACTAAGATCCACTGGCTGTTCTCATCTGAGGAGTGAGGTAACTTCAGAGAAGGGGAATAGCATGCAGGGCCCCCCTGCAAATGAGGTATGTGCAGTAATTATTTTTCTGAGGAATGGAATTGACTGAGAAAATACTGCTGATACCAATGTAAAGTAAGTTCAGCCTTAAATGCAGTGATAGCGACTGGTATTAGGCTGATGAGTGTGTGTACACTGAATGTATTTTTCTAAGGAATGGAATTGACTCTGAAAATACTGTTAATACTGAAATAATGTATGAGCCTTAACTGCAGTAAAAGCGACTGGTAGCAGGCTTATTAATAACAATTCATAGCTTTTCAAATGTATGTTTAAAACGTTTACTGGCATGTTAATCGTTTTTTGTGAGGTACTTGGTGATAAAACTTATTGGGGCATGATTTTTACCACATGGCCATCTTTGTTTTCTGCATAGAAACAGTTTTCTGAGCTTCCCCACTGTTGTAATATGAGTGGGAGGGGCCTATTTTAGCGCTTTTTTGCGCAGTAACAATTCAGTCACAATCTGTCTACTTCATCCTCCATGATCCAGATCGTCTCTAGAGAGCTCAGGGGTCTTCAAAATTCATTTTGAGGGAGGTAATCAGTCACAGAGACCTGTGACAGTGTGTTTTGACTGTGAGAAAAACGTTAATTATTAAATTGTTAATCCGTTTTTGGGTATTAAGGGGTTAATCATCCATTTGCTGGTGGGTGCAATCCTTTGCTAACTTAATACATTTACTGTGAAAAATTGGTTGCTATAACTATTTTGGTTCATTGTTATTTCAACTGTGACAGGTTTTTGTGCTTCTTAAAGGCACAGTAGCGTTTTTTATATTGCTTGTAAATTTATTTAGAAAAGTATTTCCAAGCTTGCTAGTCTCATTGCTAGTCTGTTTAAACATGTCTGACACAGATGAATCTCTTTGTTCACTATGTTTAAAGGCCAATGTGGAGCCCAATAGAAATTTATGTACTAATTGCATTGATGCTACTTTAAATAAAAGTCAATCTTTACATGTAAAGAAATTATCACCAGACAACGAGGGGGAAGTTATGCCGACTAACTCTCCTCACGTGTCAGTACCTTCGCCTCCCGCTCAGGAGGTGCGTGATTTTGTGGCGCCAAGTACATCAGGGAGGCCCTTACAAATCACTTTGCAAGACATGGCTACTGTTATGACAGAAGTATTATCTGAATTGCCAAAATTAAGAGGCAAGCGCGATAGCTCTGGGTTAAGGACAGAGCGCGCGGATGAGGTGAGAGCCATGTCAGATACTGCGTCACAGTTTGCAGAACGTGAAGACGGAGAGCTTCATTCTATGGGTGACGGATCTGATCCAGGGAGACTGGATTCAGAGATTTCTAATTTTAAATTTAAGCTTGAGAACCTCCGCATATTGCTAGGGGAGGTATTAGCGGCTCTGAATGATTGTAACACGGTTGCAATTCCAGAAAAATTATGTAGGTTGGATAGATACTATGTGGTACCGGTGTGTACTGACATGTTTCCTATACCTAAAAGGCTTACAGAGATTATTAGCAAGGAGTGGGATAGACCTGGTGTGCCCTTTTCCCCTCCTCCCATATTTAGGAAAATGTTTCCTATAGACGCCACCACACGAGACTTATGGCAGACGGTCCCTAAGGTGGAGGGAGCAGTTTCTACTTTAGCTAAGCGTACCACTATCCCGGTGGAGGATAGTTGTGCCTTTTCAGATCCAATGGATAAGAAATTAGAGGGTTACCTTAAGAAAATGTTTGTTCAACAAGGTTTTATCTTACAACCCCTTGCATGCATTGCGCCTGTCACTGCTGCAGCGGCATTCTGGTTTGAGTCTCTGGAAGAGGCCATTCGCACAGCTCCATTGGATGAAATTATGAACAAGCTTAAAGCACTTAAGCTAGCTAACGCATTTGTTTCTGATGCCGTCGTACATTTAACTAAACTTACGGCTAAGAACTCCGGATTCGCCATCCAAGCGCGCAGAGCGCTATGGCTTAAATCCTGGTCAGCTGACGTGACTTCTAAATCTAAATTGCTTAATATTCCTTTCAAAGGGCAGACCTTATTCGGGCCCGGCTTGAAAGAAATTATAGCTGACATTACGGGAGGTAAGGGCCATGCTCTACCTCAGGACAGGGCCAAATCAAAGGCCAAACAGTCTAATTTTCGTGCCTTTCGTAACTTCAAGGCTGGAGCAGCATCAACTTCCTCCGCTCCAAAACAGGAAGGAGCTGTTGCTCGTTACAGGCAAGGCTGGAAAGTTAACCAGTCCTGGAACAAGGGCAAGCAGGCCAAGAAACCTGCTGCTGCCCCCAAGACAGCATGAAGAGAGGGCCCCCTATCCGGAAACGGATCTAGTGGGGGGCAGACTTTCTCTCTTCGCCCAGGCTTGGGCAAGAGATGTCCAAGATCCCTGGGCGTTGGAGATCATATCTCAGGGATATCTCCTGGACTTCAAAACTTCTCCTCCACGAGGGAGATTTCATCTTTCAAGGTTATCAGCAAACCAAATAAAGAAAGAGGCGTTTCTACGCTGTGTACAAGACCTTTTACTAATGGGGGTGATCCACCCAGTTCCGCGGACGGAACACGGGCAGGGATTCTATTCAAATCTATTTGTGGTTCCCAAGAAAGAGGGAACCTTCAGACCAATCTTGGACTTAAAAATCCTAAACAAATTTCTAAGAGTTCCATCATTCAAAATGGAAACTATTCGAACCATCCTTCCCATGATCCAAGAGGGTCAGTACATGACCACAGTGGATTTAAAGGATGCCTACCTTCACATACCGATTCACAAGGATCATTATCGGTACCTAAGATTTGCTTTCCTAGACAGGCATTACCAGTTTGTAGCTCTTCCCTTCGGATTAGCTACGGCTCCAAGAATCTTTACAAAAGTTCTGGGCTCACTTCTGGCGGTACTAAGACTGCGAGGCATAGCGGTGACTCCGTACCTAGACGGCATTCTGATACAAGCGTCAAGTTTTCAAACTGCCAAGTCTCATACAGAGATAGTTCTGGCATTTCTGAGATTGCATGGGTGGAAGGTGAACGTGGAAAAAAGTTCTCTATTACCACTTACAAGAGTTCCCTTTCTAGGGACTCTTATAGATTCTGTAGAGATGAAAATTTACCTGACAGAAGCCAGGTTATCAAAACTTCTAAATGCTTGCCGTGTCCTTCATTCCATTCCACACCCGTCAGTAGCTCAGTGCATGGAAGTAATCGGCTTAATGGTAGCGGCAATGGACATAGTACCATTTGCGCGCCTGCATCTCAGACCGCTGCAATTGTGCATGCTAAGTCAGTGGAACGGGGATTACTCAGATTTGTCCCCCCTACTAAGTCTGGATCAAGAGACCAGAGATTCTCTTCTATGGTGGCTCTCTCGGCCACATCTGTCCAAGGGGATGACCTTTCGCAGGCCAGATTGGACGATTGTAACAACAGACGCCAGCCTTCTAGGCTGGGGCGCAGTCTGGAACTCCCTGAAAGCTCAGGGATTATGGACTCAGGAGGAGAATCTCCTCCCAATAAATATTCTGGAATTAAGAGTAATATTCAAGGCTCTCCTAGCTTGGCCTCAGTTAGCAACTCTGAGGTTCATCAGATTTCAGTTGGACAACATCACGACTGTGGCTTACATCAACCATCAAGGGGGAACCAGAAGTTCCCTAGCGATGTTGGAAGTCTCAAAGATAATTCGCTGGGCAGAGTCTCACTCTTGCCACCTGTCAGCGATTTACATCCCAGGTGTAGAGAACTGGGAGGCGGATTTTCTAAGTCGCCAGACTTTTCATCCGGGGGAGTGGGAACTTCATCCGGAGGTCTTTGCTCAACTGATTCTTCGTTGGGGCAAACCAGATCTGGATCTCATGGCGTCTCGCCAGAATGCCAAGCTTCCTTGTTACGGATCCAGGTCCAGGGACCCGGGAGCGGTGCTGATAGATGCTCTGACAGCCCCTTGGGTCTTCAACATGGCTTATGTGTTTCCACCATTCCCGATGCTTCCTCGTTTGATTGCCAAGATCAAACAGGAGAGAGCTTCGGTGATTCTGATAGCGCCTGCGTGGCCATGCAGGACCTGGTATGCAGACCTAGTGGACATGTCGTCCTGTCCACCGTGGTCTCTACCTCTGAGACAGGACCTTCTAATTCAGGGTCCTTTCAAACATCCAAATCTAATTTCTCTGAGGCTGACTGCATGGAGATTGAACGCTTGATTCTATCAAAGCGTGGCTTCTCGGAGTCGGTTATTGATACCTTAATACAGGCTAGGAAGCCTGTTACCAGAAAAATTTACCATAAGATATGGCGTAAATATTTATATTGGTGCGAATCCAAGAGTTACTCATGGAGTAAGGTTAGGATTCCTAGGATATTGTCCTTTCTACAAGAGGGTTTAGAAAAGGGCTTATCTGCTAGTTCGTTAAAGGGACAGATTTCTGCTCTGTCTATTCTTCTACACAAACGTCTGGCTGAAGTTCCAGACGTTCAGGCTTTTTGTCAGGCTTTAACTAGGATTAAGCCTGTGTTTAAGACTGTTGCTCCGCCGTTGAGCTTAAACTTAGTTCTTAATGTTCTTCAAGGCGTTCCATTTGAACCCCTTCATTCCATTGATATCAAGCTGTTATCCTGGAAGGTTTTGTTTTTGATGGCTATTTCCTCGGCTCGAAGAGTCTCTGAGTTATCTGCCTTACATTGTGATTCTCCTTATCTGATTTTTCATTCAGACAAGGTAGTTCTGCGTACTAAACCTGGGTTCTTACCTAAGGTAGTTACTAACAGGAATATCAATCAAGAGATTGTTGTTCCATCACTGTGTCCTAACCCTTCTTCAAAGAAGGAACGACTTTTGCATAATTTGGACGTAGTCCGTGCCCTGAAGTTCTATTTGCAGGCAACTAAAGATTTTCGTCAAACTTCTTCCCTGTTTGTCGTTTACTCTGGACAGAGAAGAGGTCAAAAGGCTTCGGCTACCTCTCTCTCTTTTTGGCTTTGTAGCATAATACGTTTAGCCTATGAGACTGCTGGACAGCAGCCTCCTGAAAGGATTACAGCTCATTCTACTAGAGCTGTGGCTTCCACCTGGGCTTTTAAAAATGAGGCCTCTGTTGAACAGATTTGCAAGGCTGCGACTTGGTCTTCGCTTCACACCTTTTCAAAATTTTACAAATTTGACACTTTTGCTTCTTCTGAGGCTATTTTTGGGAGAAAGTTACTTCAGGCAGTGGTTCCTTCTGTTTAATGTTCCTGCCTTGTCCCTCCCTTCATCCGTGTACTTTAGCTTTGGTATTGGTATTCCATAAGTAATGGATGACCCGTGGACTGACTACACTTAACAAGAGAAAACATAATTTATGCTTACCTGATAAATTTATTTCTCTTGTAGTGTAGTCAGTCCACGGCCCGCCCTGTCTTTAAGGCAGGCCTAAATTTTAATTAAACTCCAGTCACCACTGCACCCTATGGTTTCTCCTTTCTCGTCTGCTTTGGTCGAATGACTGAATATGACATGTGAGGGGAGGAGCTATGTAGCAGCTCTGCTGGGTGATCCTCTTGCAGCTTCCTGTTAGGAAGAGATATATTCCATAAGTAATGGATGACCCGTGGACTGACTACACTACAAGAGAAATAAATTTATCAGGTAAGCATAAATTATGTTTTTTTCAAATTTCAAAGTAAGTTGCATTTTCCTTTGCACCGCATCATGTGACAGTCATCAGCCAATAACAGAATACACACATTTACTGTGGATCTTGCACATGCTCAGTAGGAGCAGGTCCCTCAAATGTGCATATAAACAGATGTGCACATTTAGATAATGGCAGTGAATTGGAAAGTTGTTTAAAATTGCATGCTCTTTAAGGTTAAATTTATGTGTGTGTGTTAAAAAAACATGAAGCAGGCTATGTCTTTTGGTCATTGTTGCAATACACAATTGTACATATGGATGGCGCACTATAATACAGTGCAAGTCAGGCAGGCTGGATAAATCAGAGCCCACCAACTGGCTCACTCAGGACAGTATGGCACCCTTAGATCTTACTGTGTGGAAAGATAAGAGGGAAGGGGAGAGGAGGCTCCAATAGTGCAGAAAATCATTACAATAATTAAGAAAGCTCCAAGTAACCCTCCAATGAGATGTGCTCACAAATGTGGCGCACTATATTGCAGTGCAAGGCAGACTGGATGGATAAGAGCCCACCAGCTGGCTCACTCCGGCAAGCAGGTTCAAATCCAATAAAAAAAATGGTCAGAAATGTGAATAAAATTCCCAAAAGAAAACAACACAACCCTGGATATAGAGTGTAATTTATTAAAATACAAGCATAATCTGCAACACGTTTCAGAGTGCTACTGGCACCCTTTCCCCAGGCAGTAATTGCAAAAAATGGGAATCGCAGCATATATAAAGCATTTGGTAGCTTAAACAGCAATTAAAATACTGGATACTAAACATATGACTATAATGGATAATTGGCTAATGCTGTGTAAAGAATTTGCCTAATCAAACCCCCACTCCATCAAAAAAGCCATTGCTCATATAAAGTTGATACATATATAAATATATCACAATGGACCAAACACTCTTACAAACAACCTAATATCACCCCTATATTATATTATATAAATGAATACATCAGCTCTGATGTCATTACATGAAATGTATCGATCATTGGTGCATATGTGTAACATACTCCACGCGTGTCCATATAGTTATCATTCTAATACCATATAAACAAACCTCCTTTATCATCGTAACCTATTGACAAAGCTGCCGATTGTTAAGGATCTTCATATGAGAACACAGCTTCCGCATTCAGACTTCCGCATTGGTGACAGACACCTCACATGGTTTTGCGTCACACTCTATCAGCATATGCAACAGAGTAATCCCTACGTTGCCATGTGACGAACAGACTCTAAAGTACCCACCAATCAGATGCCTGGAGGCGGAGCTATGACAATACTAGAAGAACTATCGATTAAGTAAATCTTTACCAATCTCAATTATAGGGGAAATTAAAATCAAATATAAAGCGATTATAGTAAGATGAACCTAGCGAGAGAGCCCAATATAGATCAAAGGGATGCTAATATTCTTAGGGAAAGAAAATATATATATATATATATATATATATATACACATATATGGGCGCATATTCTAATCAAAAGGGAAAATCTATACATATCTGTGATAAATACTAAAAGATGCACAGGGTTGGTCATCCTCTACATTGTAACCCATATCTAACTCAATCAACATTATAGGATTAAATACTAATAATCAAAAAAGAACCTGAAATTGCATATAAACATCTCCAAATCATATAAAAGCATACAAATACCCATATATATATATATGTATATATATACACACACACAAAGAATTGCCTCCATAATAGAATGGATAACACAGGCTATATGTAGATATGTATAAATAATATTCACACAGAGTCAAATCCTACAAACCTAGATACTCATACTTTAGTCAAATACCCCTTGAAATATTGGATCTTGAAACCTATTGAAAAGCTGCCAATCAGTATTGTCATTGAGACCCTCAGGAGATAGGTTTCTCAATTTCCATATCCAATAGGTTTCCCTCTGGCGTAACCTATTGAATCTATTGTATCGTATACATTTGGGAATATATTCAATGGGAATAATGTGATGGGTATCCTCTCTACCCTCATGTACATGTGTACTATGGTAGGACACACTCTGTTATATTTAGTTTTTAATATTTGTAAGGTGTTCTCCCCAACGTGTTCTCAGACACCTACTAGTACACCCACACTATTGTTTGCCACATATACATGTCGCAAGATAAACTACATACAGGCTTTCACATGTCATCCTAGTCCTTATGTCCAACGTGACTACATGTCAAACATCTACTTTTAGCACATTTAAAGACCCCCTTTTTTAGATGTAAAAAAACCTAAAGGGTGATGGTTCTTTTCCGGGTTCATAAAGTTCTTTTATCTTCAACTTGTTTGTTGATATTGATAGATTTGTAAGGAAATTGTCTATACAACGCTATTTTGCAGCAAAGAAATTAAAGGGTTCTAATATGCAGGTAATTCTAACTGATGATATGGCAGAGAGAGATACCACTGATTTTGTATGTTTTGAACCAGATGATTTGTGGGAACATATGTGCAGTGATGTAATACACACTGATGTGCGTCCTATTTCTAGTTTTAATCACAATGTACCCACAAATTTGCATCTGGAAGTTTTTAGGAAACGTGTTGAATGATCTGGAAGGGATAAAACGCTTCAAACTGGATATGGGAAATATTAATAAATTTGAAAGGAAAGCCATGTCCAATTTGATGTCAGACACATATATCATAATAAGACAGGCGAGTAAGGGTGGGGGTGGTATTACAAAATAAATCTGATTACTTGAAGGAAGCGATCGCTTGCTTAAAAATGAGTCTTATAAAATCGTATCTTTAGACCCCATCCTTGCATTCTCCAGAGATTTGATTAAATTAATAGATGGTGGGTACTCCTAGGGGGTGCTGAACAAGAGAGGCAGTTTTTGATGCCAGAAAAACCAAGCGTGGCATATTATTATCATTTGTCGAAAATACATAAGAGTTTTGTGAACCCCCTGGGAGATCCATCATCTCGGGAATTGGGCGTCTAGCATATAATTTATCTTGTTATATTGATATTTTTCTAAAGAAAATTATGATAAATCTTGAATCTTATATTAATGACACTACAGATCTATTAAAGGACCAGTAAACACAGCAGATTTGCATAATCAACAAGACAAGATAACAAGACAATGCAATAGCTTTTACTCTGAATTTCAAATGAGTAGTAGAATCTTTTTTAACACATTTCATTTCAAAGTTATGTATATTTCCACTCCCCCTGTACCATGTGATAGCAATCAACCAATCACAAATGCATATACGTATAGTCTGAGTTATTGCACATGCTCAGTAGGCGCTGGTGACTCAAAAAAAGTGTAAATATAAAAGACTGTGCACATTTTTTTTAATGGAAGTAAATTAAAAAGTTGTTTAAAATTACATGCTGTATCTGAATCATGAAAATTTAATAAAACCTGAGTGTCCCTTTAAGCAAACTGGGTTCACTTCCATTAGTAAAACTTAAAAATAATATCTGGATTAGTTGTGATGTTGCAGCTTTGTATTCTAATATTCAACACTATATTGGTTTGAGGGCAGTACAATATTTCCTAGAATTAGATTTGTATATGCCGGAAAGACAAAGACATTTTATTTTGGAAGCAATTTCTTTTGTGTTAAAACATAATTATTTTGTTTATCAGGATACTTTCTTTTTGTACCCATCGGAGCACTGGGCGAATGTTGTCTACTATGGCCGTTTCATAGATGACATTATCTTTGTGTGGAATGGCACTGAGGAAGGGGCTATGAATTTTGTACAATTTCTGAATAGCAATGTATTTGGTATCGCTTTCTCCCATAGTATCAATAGGGATAATCTAGACTTTTTGGATGTCACCTTAGATTGGGACATAGATGGGAGTATCTACTCCAAAACCTTCTTTAAGAAGGTAGATTGTAACAGTTACGTTGATAAAAGAAGTAATCATCACCCTAGGTGACTCATTAATATTCCATATAGCCAATTTTGCAGATTGCGGAAGAACTGTAAACAAAATAAGGATTTTAAGAAAGAAGCTGACCTTTTTAGTGAATAGATTTAGGGAAAAGGGTTACGACCCACAAATAATTTCACAAGGTCTTATGAAAGCAT
This sequence comes from Bombina bombina, assembly GCF_027579735.1. NCBI lineage: Eukaryota > Metazoa > Chordata > Amphibia > Anura > Bombinatoridae > Bombina > Bombina bombina. Next base: position 246,117,532 of record NC_069500.1, read on the forward strand.
CATCAAGGGACTGGGAAGAACTGTTACAGACCAAGGTGTACAAAGAGAATAGATTTGAGAATTCCCCCAAATTCATAACACAGTTTAATAGTAATTATAGAGAAATTGCCCATGCCCTTGAGAAACATTGGCCCATTCTACGGAATGATCCAATATTGAAAGAAATAATAGGTGAAAAAACCTTAAAGAACGCTCTAGCTCCAAGTAAGGTAGTTGCCTCTTAAAAGAACTTTAGGAACCCGGAAAAGAACCATCACCCTTTAGGTTTTTTACATCTAAAAAAGGGGGTCTTTAAATGTGCTAAAAGTAGATGTTTGACATGTAGTCATATTGGACATAAGGATACTAGTTTTAGGTCTGACACCACAGGGGAGGTTTTCCAAATTAGAACTAGGATGACATGTGAAAGCATGTATGTAGTTTATCTTGCGACATGTATATGTGGCAAACAATATTGTGGGCGTACTAGTAGGTGTCTGAGAACACGTTGGGGAGAACACCTTAGAAATATTAAAACTAAATATAACAGAGTGTGTCCTACCATAGTACACATGTACATGAGGGTAGAGAGGATACCCATCACATTATTCCCATTGAATATATTCCCAAATGTATACAATACAATAGATTCAATAGGTTACGCCAGAGGGAAACCTATTGGATATGGAAATTGAGAAACCTATCTCCTGAGGGTCTCAATGATAATATTGATTTGGCAGCTTTTCAATAGGTTTCAAGATCCAATATTTCAAGGGGTATTTGACTAAGTATGAGTATCTAGGTTTGTAGGATTTGACTCTGTGTGAATATTATTTATACATATCTACATATAGCCTGTGTTATCCATTCTATTATGGAGGCAATTCTTTGTGTATGTGTATATATATATATATATATATATATATATATATATGCATGGGTATTTGTATGCTTTTATATGATTTGGAGATGTTTATATGCAATTTCAGGTTCTTTTTTGATTATTAGTATTTAATCCTATAATGTTTATTGAGTTAGATATGGGTTACAATGTAGAGGATGACCATCCCTGTGCATCTTTTAGTATTTATCACAGATGTGTATAGATTTTCCCTTTTGATTAGAATATGCGCCCATATATATATATATATATATATATATATATATATATATATATGTATGTATTTTTTTATTTATTTTTTTTCCCCTAAGAATATTAGCATCCCTTTGATCTATATTGGGCTCTCTCGCTAGGTTCATCTCACTATAATCGCTTTATTTTCCCCTATAATTGAGATTGGTAAAGATTTACTTCATCGATAGTTCTTCTAGTATTGTCATAGCTCCGCCTCCAGGCATCTGATTGGTGGGTACTTTAGAGTCGGTTCGTCACATGGCAACGTAGGGATTACTCCATTGCATATGCTGATTGAGTGTGACGCAAAACCATGTGAGGTGTCTGTCACCAATGCAGAAGTCTGAATGCGGAAGCTGTGTTCTCATATGAAGATCCTTAACAACCAGCAGCTTTGTCAATAGGTTACGATGATAAAGGAGGTTTGTTTATATGGTATTAGAGTGATAACTATATGGACACGTGTGGAGTATGTTACACATATGTACCAATGATCGATACATTTAATATGAGGTAATGACATCAGAGCTGATGTATTCATTTATATAATATAGGGGTGATATTAGGTTGTTTGTAAGAGTGTTTGGTCCATTGTGATATATTTATATATGTATCAACTTTATATGAGCAATGGCTTTTTTGATGGAGTGGGGGTTTGATTAGGCAAATTCTTTGCACAGCAATAGCCAATTATCCATTATAGTCATGTGTTTAGTATCCATCATAGGTATTGGATGGTTTTTAATGCTGTTTAAGCTACCAAATGCTTTATATGTGCTGCGATTCCCATTTTTTGCAATTACTGCCTGAGGAAAGGGTGCCAGTAGCACTCTGAAACGTGTTGCAGATTTTGCTTGTATTTTAATAAATTACACTCTATATCCATGGCTGTGTTGTTTCTAAAGGAGCTGTGAGTTCTTTTTGGGAATTTTATTCACATTTTTGACCATTTTTTTATTGGATTTGAACCTGCTTGCCGGAGTGAGCCAGCTGGTGGGCTCTTATCCATCCAGCCTACCTTGCACTGCAATATAGTGCGCCATATTTGTGAGCACATCTCATTGGAGTGTTACTTGGAGCTTTCTTAATTATTGTAGTGATTTTCTGCTCTATTGGAGCCTCCCCTTCCCTCTTATCTTTCCACACAGTAAGATCTAAGGGTGCCATACTGTCCTGAGTGAGCCAGTTGGTGGGCTCTGATTTATTTATTGAGTTAGATATGGGTTACAATGTAGAGGATTGTGCATCTTTTAGTATTTATCACAGATGTGTATAGGTTTTCCCTTTTGATTAGAATATGCGACCGCATATGTATGTGTGTATATATATATATATATATATAAAAGCATAATATCATCTCAAGCAAGCACCCTAAACGCCTTCTTCTCTACACAAGAGACTACAGAAAAAGAAAAAGTACTTCACCTACCAAAAAAGATACGACGCCAGAACAGCCAAATCATTTCCCAATGCTGACACAGGAGCACTTTCTAAATATGCAAGAGGCAATGCAACATTTATCCTCAAAGTCAGACATAGCAGACCTGAAATCTTTTATCAAATCAGAACTCACGGTTATCAGAAAAGAAATTAATGATCTTGGCTCAAGAATAGAAGACTTGGACAGTAGTCAGGACACTTTGACAACAATGATACAATCGGCGGACAACTGTTTGGCGCAACATGCGACCTCGCTGTAATCCTTACAAGATAAAGTAGAAGACCTCAAGAATCGAGGTCGACGTAATAATTTGAGAGTCCGTGGCATACCAGAGGACATAGAACCCACAAATCTGCTACCATACCTCGTAGAACTGTTTAACAATATCACAGAATCCACTCAGATATCTGAGATCTCTATAGAAAGGGCCCACCGAGCCCTTAGGCCTAAACCTCAATCGTCTGCGCCTCCGAGAGACGTTATAATTAAATTCTTACACTACAGAGACAGAGAGAAAATTTGGACCTCGGCTAGAACATCGAGGGTGCTTAAATACCAAGGTCAAGACTTACAGATTTATCAGGACCTCTGTCCGGCCACTATAGAAAAGAGAAAGGCTACAAGATTTCTAACGTCAGTCTTACAGGACAATAAAATCAAATACAGATGGAGATTCCCCTTCAGTGTCATAGTCACTCATGCAGGAAAACAATATGTCTACAGAGACCCTACGGACATAAACATGTTGTCTAAGAACTTGAACATTCACATTCCAACTCCATCTACTCATGGAGATGAGGAGACAGACACCTCGCAGCAGATGAGGGGAAATCACTCATCCAAGACCCAGCAATCTCACTGAACCACAATGAAACGTAAAGCAGGCAGAAACTTGCCCGAAGTTAATATTTCTACACTTGCATGAAGGACTGATGTTTTTCATACAAAGGGACGCTCGAGACATCAGATGGTTGAGTAATAATATGAATTATTGTTTATCG
>NC_069500.1:246131087-246176087 GCF_027579735.1 Bombina bombina
CAATAAAGCACCATTTTTTGCACAAACCCAGAGAGTGCATGCCTTTTCCTATTCTATTATTGTGCTTGCCTGTACCCTGGTAGCTGTTCCTTAGGTGGAAGTGCGCTCTATGTTTGAATATTATATATATATATATATATATATATATATATATATATATATATATATATACAGTGTGTGTATATGTGTATATATATATATATATATATATATATATATACACAACAACAAAGAAAGACAAGAGATTTATAATAGAATCTCATGAAAGACTGGGAATTCAGCACTCTTTTATAGAAAATCAGAACAACACGAATTGCAATTTAAAAAGGTGGTGTTTATTCACGCACCTCTCCGGGTGCAGGTTCAGCAAGATTGACAACTTAGTTGCAACAATATAGAATATAGATAGTTACATAAAACCAGTGCATACATACACTGTACTAATAATGGACCGGTCCATGTGACCTAGCTCAGCCTGATTGTGGAGGAACCAACAATTGTATACATGCAAAAAGCACCTTAAAGGACAAAATTATACCTATTCTAAAGGTATATGGCATATATGGAAAGACTCAATAGTTTAAAGTTTATACTACACAGATCATAGGTTGTAGTAAACTGTGTTAGCCGATGGTCTATATCGACATGGAGATTTGAAGTCACAACGAAAGAAACAAAGAACAAGAGGGCGGTATCAGGTGTAGTTGACAGAGGGATCCGGATGCACATACCCAGGGTCCTCCTGCATCTTTGATTGTGCCTATCTAACAGTTTACATTTGTGTCTGATTTATGCAGTTAATTGTCCAAGTTTGGATGCAGTTGACAGAGGGATTCAGCTACTAATATGATATCCTCCTGCACCATTGCTTGCTTACTAACTTTTCTCTGCTGCATTATATCATCTTCTGCTCTATGTGCCGCATGACTCTAATTGTTCCTCTATCCACTGGCTCACATGCTATCTACCATTAACACTTTACAGCTTACCACCGAAGCTATTCACACATTATGTGAATTTATCCAACACCGGACAGAATATGTACATCTTTTGTTAAGTCATGACAGTTTTCTGGGATGATTGCTAAACTGCCAAAGTGTTCTAAATATTTTACAGCTCATATGTAGTAGCTATTTATGCTGTTTTATACCCAGCTATTTTTCATGACATATATTGCATTGTATTCTTTATGTATTTGATGTTCTATATGCATATATGGGAACACTCGGCTAACACAGTTTACTAAAACCTAGGGTATGTGTAGTATAAACTTTAAACTATTGAGTCTTTCTATATATGCCATATACCTTTAGAATAGGTATAATTTTGTCCTTTAAGGTGTTTTTTGCATGTATACAATTGTTGGTTCCTCCACAATCAGGCTGAGCTAGGTCACATGGACCGGTCCATTATTAGTACAGTGTATGTATGCACTGGTTTTATGTGTTTTATTTATATTCTATATTGTTGCAACTAAGTTGTCAATCTTGCTGAACCTGCACCCAGCGAGGTGCGTGAATAAACACCACCTTTTTAATTTGCAATTCGTGGTGTTCTGATTTTCTATAAAAGAGTGCTGAATTCCCAGTCTTTCATGAGATTCTATTATAAATCTGTTGTCTTTCTTTGTTGTTGTATACATAAAATTTATATGGGTCTGCACCAAATGTTTGTATCCTTCTCGTTCATACTATATTAGAGTTGGAAACTTTAGTGCCCTGTAACTAGGAGCACTAATAGCAACACCACACATAGCAAGTATTCCATTCACAGCATTTCTTTTTTAATATATATATATATATTCTTTCCCTAAGAATATTAGCATCCCTTTGATCTTTATTGGGCTCTCTCGCTTGGTTCATCTCACTATAATCTCTTTTTATTTTAATTTCCCCTATAATTGAGATTAGTAAAGATTTACTTAATCGATAGTTCTTCTAGTATTGTCATAGCTCCGCTTCCCGGCATCTAATTGGTGGGTACTTTAGAGTCGGTACGTCACTTTGGCAACGTAGGGATTACTCCATTGCATATGCTGTTTGAGTGTGACGCAAAACCACTTGAGGTGTCTGTCACCAATGCGGAAGTCTGAATGCGAAAGCTGTGTTCTCATATGGAGATCCTTAACGATTGGCAGCTTTGTCAATAGATTACGATGATAAAGGAGGTTTGTTTATATGGTATTAGAGTGAGTTTGTTACATATATGTACCAATGATCAGTACATTTTATATGAGGTAATGACATCAGAGCTGATGTATTTATTTATATAATATAGGGGTGATATTAGGTAGTTTGTATGAGTGTTAGGTCAATTGTGATATATTTATATATGTATCAACTTTATATGAGCAATGGCTTTTTTGATGAAGTGGGGGTTTGATTAGGCAAATTCTTTACACAGCATTAGCCAATTATCCATTATAGTCATGTGTTTAGTATCTATCATAGGTATTTGATGGTTTTTAATTGCTGTTTAAGCTTCCAAATACTTTATATTTGCTGTGAATCCCATTTTTTTCCAATTACTCCGTGAGGAAAGGGTGCCAGTAGCACCCTGAAACGCGTTGTAGATTTTGCTTGTATTTTAATTGTGTTTTAATAAATTACACTCTATATCCAGGGGTGTGTTGTTTCTAAAGGAGCTGTGAGTTCTTTTTGGGAATTTTAATCACATTTTTGACCATTTTTTTATTGGATTTGAATCTGCTTGCCGGAGTGAGCCAGCTGGTGGGCTCTTATCCATCCAGCCTGCCTTGCACTGCAATATAGTGCGGCACATTTGTGAGTATATTTCATTGGAGGGTTACCTGGAGCTTTCTTAATTATTTTAGTGATTTTCTGCACTATTGGAGCCTCCTCTCCCCTTCCCTCTTATCTTTCACACAGTAAGGTCTAAGGGTGCCATACTGTCCTGAGTGAGCCAGCTGGTGGGTTCTGATTTATGCAGCCTGCCTGACTTGCACTGTATTATAGTGCGCCACCTTTGTGAGTACCTTTCTGTGGAGGGGATTTAATAATCCTTTCTGTATTTGTAACTTTCTACACCATTGGAGCGCCTTTTTTCTTTTTTTCCATATACAGTATCACCACTTGCCTCAAAAAGAGCTGATCCTGGTGTTTGTCTACCATCAACGGAAGCCTCTGGAGGGCACCTTTGTCCTTTGGGACTATCTTTGATGGACATTTGGTGACTTTAATTGTACATATGTATTGCTATAATGACAGTGTATAAAGCAGTGACTGTCCCTTAAAAGGAACAACATACCGTTTTTAACCCCTTAGTGACCAGACCATTTTTCAATTTACTTACTGTTAAGGACCAGGGCTATTTTTACATTTCTGCGGTGTTTGTGTTTAGCTGTAATTTTCCTCTTACTCATTTACTGTACCCACACATATTATATACAGTTTTTCTTGTCATTAAATGGACTTTCTAAAGATACCAGCATTTTCATCATATCATATAATTTACTAAAAAAAAATATAAAATATGATGAAAAAATAAAAAAAAAACACTTTTTGTAACTTTGACCCCCCAAATCTGTTACACATCTACAACCACCAAAAAAACACCCATGCTAAATAGTTTCTAAATTTTGTCCTGAGTTTAGAAATACCTAATGTTTACATGTTCTTTGCAAGTTACAGGGCAATAAGTACAAGTAGCACTTTGCTATTTCAAAACCATTTGTTTTAAAAATTAGCGATAGTTACATTGTAATACTGATATCTGTCAGGAATCCATGAATAATCCTTTACATGTATATATTGTTTGTAGAAGACAACCCAAAGTATTGATCTAGGCCCATTTTGGTATATTTCATGCCACTATTTCACCGCCAAATGCGATCAAATAAAAAAAATCGTTCACTTTTTCACTAACTTTAGGTTTCTCACTGAAATTATTTACAAACAGCTTGTGCAATTATGGCACACATGGTTGTAAATGCTTCTCTGGGATCCCTTTTGTTTCAGAAATATCAGACATATATGGCTTTGCATTGCTTTTTGGTAATTAGAAGGCAGCTAAATGCCACTGTGCACCACACTTTTATTATGCCCAGCAGTGAAGGGGTTAATTAGGTAGCTTGTAGGGTTAATTTTAGCTTTAGTTTAGAGATCAGTCTCCCACCTGACACATCCCACCCCCTTATCCCTTCCTTACCCCTGTCAAACAGCTCTCTTCCCTCCCCCACCTCATAATTGTCACCGCCATCTTAAGTACTGGCAAAAAGTCTGCCAGTACTAAAATAAAAGGCTTTTTTTTTATTTATAATTTTTTTTTATATATATATATATATTCTGCAGTGTTGGATCCCCCCCCCCCCAAACAGCTCTCTAACCCCCCCCTACCTATTTGCCATCAAATAGTATTTTTTCATTACAAAACCAATTTTCTGTAGTGTAGTTGCCCCCTCAATACCCCTCCCCCTCCCTCCCAGATCCCTTTTCCCAAGACTTATGCCCCCTCCCTCTCCCTCCTTCCTTATATTGTAATGTACTAAGTAACATGCGCGCTCCCGATGCCATCGCTGTACTGCCGGAACAGGATCCACACATTAAGAGGAGTGGCCCTCTCTGCATCGGTGTGCTTAAAAAGTGTATTGCACGATGCCTCAATATTGAGGCAACACTGCAATACCCTGAAAGAGGCTGGAAGCGATCACGATCGCTTCCAGCGCTTGAAAACCCTGAGGACGTGCAGGGTATGTCCTTGGTCATTAAGTACCAGTTTTTGTAGGACGAACCCTGCACGTCCTTGGTCGTTAAGGGGTTAATGTACACTTAATGTAAACTCTGATGAAGCGCATGTGCGAAACACGTCAGTTAGTAGGAGCCCTACCTTATCCATTTGAAGTCTCTTAACTAAATAAACCACCAACTGCACTGGCTACCCGGCTCCGATATTTATTTTCTTTTTTGTTAATGTAAAATGTTTAATTATGTGTAGCAAGACACCTTTACAATATACTTTTATTATTTATTTTGCCTTATGTTCCTGTAAGTCTAAAAAGTAAGCAACTTACAATTCTGACAACTCAAAGAGCACAAGGCAGAGATTCTCGGATAAGGAACTCCAAATCAATGAAGATTTTGCCAACATAATGGCTAACCTTTTAGTCTCCAGTAATAAATATTGATTGGCTTCTTCGTTTAATTTTTTCATGAGCTATTTCAAATTACACATTCACAAATCGGCATGTGAGGGTAGGAAAACTTATTTAAGAGTCAATCGTGATTGGAGAAAATTAACATACCAAAATATACACGCAATATGTGTGCAGAGCTTGGCGTACATTTTTGGCTCCTAACAAACGACGAATATGTAAATGTTTTATTAAATTCTTTCAATCTTATTGATGTGGGAACAGTTGCAGGATGCTTCTATGGTATGTAACAATAACTAATCAAAATGATGTATTGTTTCTACACTGTCACTTTAATATATTTGTTATATTGTTATTAAGATGCAGAAAAAAAAAGTTTGCATATCTAAACTGTTGTAATAATAGTTTAAATTTGTAGAAGTTTTACCCTTTTCCTGCAACATTAAAATATGCCCTTAGGCTTGAATACATTAATTTTCAAATTAGTTTAATGGAAAGACACTGGAGGTATTCCGTTGTGAAGCATTCCTTTTCTCAAAAAACAAAAGCCTTAGGGTACGCTCAATCAAACAGAGTCCACTTGGAGTTTAATATTATCTAACACATTGCAGTGTGATTCTTCATACAATGTGACATAAATTACTCCTTAGAATTTTAATAATAAACCTTTTCCACCTGGAAACAAAGACTGCTATTCAGAGTGTGTGTTTCCCTGAGAAGCAGAGATGTAGGTGTTATAGAATAATTACACATCATCTCCATTGTGCTTAGAGATTGGTGTTTTTTAATGTTTAGATGTATTTACATCAGAGACATTGTAATGGGAATTTTATAACTATGTCTAATAATTAATTCATGTGCAAAATGAATACAGAGTAATAAGCTGGTTATATTCAAATTTTAAGCAATTGGTATCAATGTAAAGTGATAATCAAGAGACAAATATACACTACTAGTCCTAAAGCCTGTGTACATGGGCCAAAGTCCCCATCCACTTGGATTCCCTTCCCCTTTCCTGCCGCTCTTAACTTTGTAGTGCAGTGCTCCTGCCCCCCAATTCTGCTGTCTGATCCTCACTGACTGATCCTTCCTTATGGTCAGGTATGTTTGTCCTCGCGCTGCAGTTTCTACTGTGCATGACTGCATCAGACAAACATACCTGGCCTTTTATAATATAGTATGTGATCAAAAGTATGTGGACATCCCTAATAATTGAGTTTAGGTGTTCCAGCCACACCCATTGCTAGCAGGTGCATGACATTAAAGGGACAGTCAAGTTAAAATTAAAATTTATGATTCAAATAGAGCATGCAATTTTAAATAACTTTTCATTTTACGTTTATCATAAAATTTGCTATATTCTCTTAGAACTCTTTGTTGAAAGCTAAACCTAGGTAGGCGCATATGCTAATTTCTAAGACTGCTTCTTATCTCAGTACATTTTGTCAGTTTTTTTACAGTTAGACAGTGTTAGTTCATGTACAGTGGGCATTGAAAAGAATCACCCCCCTTGAAAATAATCAAATTTTGTTGCTTTGCAGCCTGAAATAATTCTGACAAGGTTTTTGTTTATCAAGTTGTATCTTATAACATCCAAGTGAAAGATATAACACCAACGTGTCAGTCAAAAATAAAGACAATTCAAAAACAGAATCACTGAGTTGGAAAAAGGATAACCCCCACCCCTAAAATTACTTGTAAACTTAATCATGTGTAGCTAATCACCTTCTCAACGGCACACACAAAGCCATTTGACCTTCAACTGTGGTCAGCTGTGGGCATATTGATTAGCTCAGCATGAAAAGAGCTTTCCTGGAGCATCTCAGTCCCTGGTAGTGCAACTGAAGCAAACAATCAACTATGGGTGGCAAGGCACTGTCAAAAGATCTCTGGGATAATGTTGTGGAAGGCACAAGTCAGGAGATGGATACAATAAAATATCAAAGGCTTTATAAATGCCTAGAAACACAGTAAAGTCTATTATTAAGAAGTGGGAGGTATTTGGTACAACACAGACCCTCTCTGGATCAGGACGTCGCTCCAAACTGGTTGAAAGAGCCAGGAAGAAACTGGCCATAGAGGCTACCAAGAGGCCCACAGAAACTCTGAAGCAGTTGCAGGAATTTATGACAACGAGTTGTCATGTGCATGTGACAATAATATCACAAATTCTCCACACATGTGGCTTGTATGGGAGGGTTGCAAGAAAAAAGCCACTCCTCAAGAAAGGACACATGCAGTCATGACTGAGCTTTGCCATAACACACCTAGAAGATTCTGAGGCCACATGGAAAAAGGTGTTATGGTCAGATGAGACTAAAATTGAATTATTTGGCCTCAACACCAAACGATATGTCTGGAGGAAATCCAATACAGTTCACCATCCAAGTAACACCATACTTGCAGTAAAGCATTGAGGTGGTAATATCCTGTTATGGGGGTGTTTCTCTGCAGTGTGCACTGGAGCACTCGTCAGGATAGAAGAAATAATGGATGGGGCAAAATACTGTCAAATTCTTGAGGAAAATCTGCTGCCATCTGCCAGGAAGTTGTCAACGGGAAAAAGGTTTACCTTCCAACATGACAATGACCCAAAGCACACAGCAAAATGACCACACAGTGGTTGAAGGAGAAAAATGTGAATGTCCTTGCATGGCCTAGTCAGAGCCCAGACTTAAACCCCATTAAATATCTGTGGCATGACTTGAAGACTGCAGTCCACAAACAGTCACCATCAAATGTAACGGAACTGGAGCAGTTCTGCAAAGAAAAGTGGGCAAATATTGCACAGTCTAGATGTGCAAAGTTAGTAGAGACACATCCCAACAGACTAAAGGCTGTAATTAAAGCAAAAGGTGGTTCAACAAAATACTGACATGTTGGTGTTATAACTTTCACTTGGATGTTATAAGTTGCACTGAGTAATTACAACTGGATAAACAAAAACTGTGTCTGTCTTTATTTCAGTCTGCAAAGCAACAAAATGTGATTCCTTTCAATACCCACTGTATAGTATATAAATATTTCTATATATCTGATGGGGGGTTTTTGTACAATATGAGCTAGATTACAAGTGGAGTTCTAAATTATCACTCTCTTTTGCCAGCCATTACAAGTGGCTGGTTGTTGCTACCACAAGCTTGTGGAAGCAAACAGCACTCAGAAAATTAACCAGAGATCCGATCTCTGGTTAATTTTCTAAAAGTGCCCCAAATGTCATCAAAATAGAGGGCATTGTATTTTTTTTATTTTTTAAAAAAAACTGCACTAGGCAGTTTTTGGGTTCTAAAGTTGGTGGCAGTGGGGTGTTAGAAAAATAATAATGTAGGAGCTGTAGCACACGGATGTCAAAGATAATGCAACAAAGTAATTTCATGCTCAAATGTTTGAAAATAATGCGCAAAGAAAAAAATACAAATGATACAATTCATCATCAAGCATATGCGATTCATTCATTACCCCTCACACATACAGGAGAGCTCAATTGTTCCGTTATTCAGTGCGTCCACTGACAATATAAAGACAGCCGTTAATCTGTAACAATCAAACCAACATAAACGGCACTCCTCCTGAAGTGAATGACTGACTGTATCCTATGAGGGAAAGTTCAAAGTGGTACAGAGCGTGCTTGCAGGTACTTGCAAATATTAAAGGGACAGTCTAGGCCAAAATAAACTTTCATGATTCAGATAGAGCATGTAATTTTAAACAATTTTCAAATTTACTTTTATCACCAATTTTGCTTTGTTCTCTTGGTATTCTTAGTTGAAAGCTTAATCTAGGAGGTTCATATGCTAATTTCTTAGACCTTGAAGGCCACCTCTTTTCACAATGCATTTGAACAGTTTTTCACCACTAGAGGGTGTTAGTTCACGTATTTCATATAGATAACACTGTGCTCGTGCACGTGAAGTTATCTGGGAGCAGACAGTGATTGGCTAAACTGCAAGTCTGTCAAAAGAACTGAAATAAAGGGGCAGTTTGCAGAGGCTTAGATACAAGATAATCACAAAGGTTAAAAGTATATTATTATAACTGTGTTGGTTATGCAAAACTGGGGAATGGCTAATAAAGGGATTATCTATCTTTTAAAACAATAAAAATTCTGGTGTAGACTGTCCCTTTAAATGACACTGCCGGGGCTAACTGTATATCAAAGTCCCTGTATAGAGTCCCCACCACTCACTCTGCGCCAGAGAGAGCTGAACAAATGCCAAAGATGCTGAGAGCTATACTCAGCGGGGATAGTCAACGTCCTACTCCATATCAGGTGTAACGCTGAACCACTTCACGTTACCTATGTTACCTGAATCCAGAGTTGCAAAGATTCTTCACCCCCGTGTCTCGTCCTGGCAAGGTTGCACCGCTCACCACACTTCCATGAGAATCCTCAATGTAACAAAAAGATCCGGTCTGAGGTATCTGTAAATTCAGACGCTGTAATTCAAAACAGCATGGAAGTCGGCAACAAGCCGAAAGCTGACTGCTGCTACGCGTGTTTCACCCTACGTCACAGAAGGCTTCCTCAAGCTGAATGTATCGATATCCGGTCTAAAGATTCAGCTATATTTAAACACAGACCCCACAGGTGAAATGAAACAGTATTTATAATTGCACAAAATAAACAAAACCCTAAAAATATGCCTACCATAGCAAAAAATATGCAAACAACAAATCGGACTTCACAGTGCTATTATCTGACATCCCTGACCGGCTCTGTTTAATCCTAAGGATCCAAACTAAATAAAAAAAATAATAAAAAAATGCATACTTCAGTGTATATATGATTAACCAATTCACATATATAATAATCACAGATAATGCATTAAAGTATAAATAATTATTAAAGTGGCATCCATGCATAGGGATTACTATCTAACCGATATAAATTACAGCAAAACATCAGAATAGCATTGCATAACGGGAGGCTATATATTCAAACCAGTATTCCCTAAATTCAAAAACAATGCCATATTTAATTACTAAGAAAGGGGGCAAAGTGTAATTCTTCATTCAACCCATAGGGTTGCAAGGATTGCAGATTATATATCCATTTGCATTCAGATTTTAATAAAATATTATCCCAATCACCCCCTTTTTCACTGATGTCTATTAGTTCAAGGCCCATAAATTTAAGGTGGTGCACCTCAAAAAAGTGTCTCGCAACACCACTGTCTTTAATTTTTTCATTAAGTATATCCCTCCTGTGTTCCTTCATACGTTCCCTAAACTCATGATAGGTTTTACCTACGTAGAATCTTGGGCATGAGCAAATAGCAACATAAACTACCCCCTCTCTGCGGCATGTGATATGGCCCTTAATTTTATGTGGATGACCCCTAGTGTCGATCATGACCTGGCCCTTAGAAATGTGTTTAGACATTTTACACTTGCCACATTTATAGCAACCATCTTTCTTTTGGTGCTTACCTAACCAATCATTGTTGCCTTTATAATGGCTATGAACCAGTTTATCTTGAATTGAGGGAGCACGTCTGGCCGTCATCAAGGGATAATCCCCAACAATTTTATGAATATCTGAATCTGTAGTGAGAATCTTCCAGTGTCTACATAAGACCTTTCTAAGTTCATCCCATTCAGAGTTGAAGGTACTGATAAATCTAATTTCATAGCTGGTCTGTTTATCCACTTTATCATAAAGAATTTGTGCTTGTGGAGTATCCCTTGCTCTGTGGTATCCCCTTTTAATAATTTTATTATGGTATCCCCTGTCTTTAAATCTCAATTTTAAGTCATCCCCATACTGTTTAAATGATACATCAGATGAACAATTTCTATTTTGTCTCAAATATTGTCCTATGGGGATAGCATTAATTTGATGTTGGGGATGATGGCTAGAGGCTTCAAGAAGTGTATTAGCTGATGTGCTTTTTCTGAATGTTTCCGTTATCAATCTATTATCCCTCTTAGATATTTTTAAATCCAAGAAGGACAAGGATTCATAACTCCATTCATAAGTAAATTTCAAGTTCCATTCATTAATGTTTAATGATTTCATGAATTTCAACAAATCCTCAGATGTGCCCTCCCATAACAGGAGGACATAATTGATATAGCGAATCCATAATAAAATCGATTGATCATATTCCGTGGCAGTATCCAAAATGTTTTCATTCTCTCATCTCCCTAAATACAGACACGCATAGGTAGGGGCACAGCAAGCCCCCATTGCTGTACCCCTAGTTTGTCTGTAAAATTTTCCATCAAATTTAAAATAAGTTCCTATTAAGAACAAAACTCAGTAATTCCACTACAAAATTAGTATGGTCAGTAAATTTAGGGCCTCTTTGATTTAGGATATCTTTAATGGTATTAATCCCTTTTACATGGGGTATAGAGGAATATAATGCTTCCACGTCAATAGACACTAATATAGTTTCTGGGGTTAGTATCACATCGTCCAGTTTTCTTAAAACTTCTGTAGTGTCTTTGATGTAGGAAGGTAGAGAGGTAAGGTAGGGGCGTAGACACCAGTCTAAATATTTGGTAACACCTTCAGTAAGCCCTCCCATGCCCGACACAATAGGTCTTCCCGGGGGGGGGGGGGGGCACCTTCTGTTTATGAATTTTCGGTGTAGTGTAAAAAGTGGGAGTAACTGGGAATTTAACCTGCATATAGGCTAGTTCTTTTTGATTGATCAGACCCTCAAGTAATGCCTTATTAAGGATATTGTCAAGTTCATTTTTGTATTGACAAATGGGGTTATTATTAATTTTTTTCATATTGGGATATGTTGTTAAGTTGTCTCATGCATTCTAATCTGTAGTCCTGTTTATAAAGAATGACCACATTTCCCCCTTTGTAAGACGGCTTCACCTCAATAGTTTTATCAGTGATCAAGTCAGTAAGTGCCGTTTGTTGTTCCTTAATCAGATTGTTTCTTTTATTTTTATTAGTGGATAATTCCTGTAAATCTTTTTCCACTAGTTTTACAAACGTCATAACACTAGGCACCATTGATAATGATGGCATATACGAGGATTTGGGTTTAAGATCACTAAATCCTATTCCCATAATGTTTTCCCCTTCAACCGGTTTCTCAGACAATGTATTAAGGTTATCTAAGACTATCCTATTATGCATATCCATACTGGTTACCTTTGCTTTACCTATATTAAGTTTGCCAAGGACAACCTTCCTGGCAAATAAATTAAGGTCTTTACAGGCAGTAAATCTATTCAAATTGTCATTAGGGCAAAACGTAAGGCCCTTACTCAAAACTTCAATATGTGATTGATTTAGTATTTTATTGGACAGATTCACTATCTCAAGACCCTGTTCATCCATAAATGTTACTTTGGGGTTTTGTTGCTCTGTTGACTTCTCAGAGCATAAGTAGATAATTTCTGACCGGTTTTTTTTTCTGTGTTTCCTTCCTCCCCTTCTTCTCTTCTTTTGTCTATTGCTCTCCTGTTGCCTAAAAAATTACCCCTTCTTCTACCTCTATTTCGTCTAGGTGATTTGCTAGTTTCTGTTTCTGAACCTGATTTATCAGACTCAGATGTACCAGATTTCTGTCCTGCGTAATCATAGACCACATCCTCCCTATAATCCAGTAAATCCCTCAAGAATTTTCTCCTTTTTCTAGATTTAATTTCATCCTGTAGTTTCCTAAGTTCAATTCTAATTTCTTCACTCAGTTTAATAAACTGTTCATTGGTTTGCCATTTGTTAAAGATATCATTAGATTCCTGAACTTCCTTATCAATTTTATTCTGTTTAGCCTCAGTCTCCTTAATAATTAATTTCATCAATTTTAAAGAACATTCAGTTAAACACTTCTCCCATTCCTCTTTAAAGTCTAATGTCATAGGTTGATTAAGATTAATCCCAGGTTTCTTACTAAGTCTCAAACCACGTGGAATCATCTCATTATCAATATATCTCTTTAAACTACTAATTTCCCATTTGATTTTTAATTGTTTAACCAGATTATTTTTATGAGTTGTATAATCCTGAAATATATTTTTCCCCACCACAGACACTATATCTTTAGATGCCTCTAAAGCAAAGGTTTCAGCCAAATCAAATTCCCATTCACTTTCATCTATAGATGCCATAATTACCAAGCCTAAAGTGTGTAGATGAGAGTGGCCACAGATCCCACAGAGTAAATCCCTGGAGCAGCACGGTATAAGAAAGGGTATTACTACCCAGAAAATAGTAAAAATAAATACCAGCTAGCTCTGGATTGTAACTAAACTATGATCTAAATATTTGGTAACACCTTCCATAAGCCCTCCCATGCCCGACACAATAGGTCTTCCCGGGAGGGGGGGGGGGTTTGGCGGTGTAGTTTAAAAAGTTGGAGTAACTGGGAATTTAACCTGCATATAGGCTAGTTCTTTTTGATAGATCAGATCCTCAAGTAATGCCTTATTAAGGATATTGTCAAGTTCATCTTTGTATTGACAAATGGGGTTATTTTTAAGTTTTTCATATTGGGATATGCTGTTAAGTTGTCTCATGCATTCTAATCTGTAGTCCTGTTTATTAAGAATGACCACATTTCCCCCTTTGTCAGACGGCTTCACCTCAATAGTTTTATCAGTGATCAAGTCAGTTTTTTTTATTTTTTTATTTGCGTATTATTTTCAAACATTTGAGCATTAAATTACTTTGTTGCATTATCTTTGACATCCGTGTGTGTGTGTTAGCTTTGAAGTGCTCACAGCTCCTACATTATTATTAAATTACGACTTTATGTGAATGTGCTGGATAAGGTTTACTTCATTCTTTTTTGCTATTTAATTAATTGTTTAAACCTCCTTGCACCTGGGGTCTCATCTCAGTATTCAGGGTGGGTGGGCCCCAGATCATAGTCTAGTTACAATCCAGAGCTAGCTGGTATTTATTTTATATATATATATATATATATATATATATATATATATATCTGTGTAAATAATGTATATATAGGTATACATATATAGTTATACAACAACAAAAAACAGATATATAGAGAAATATGTATTTCTGAATAAATAGAACATATTCTGCTATATGTTTTATCTATAGGACACTCTATATTCTTATGTGTGCATGTATAGTTATATGTTGTTTTATATATAAAGTCCTTGGGACAGAATCTATCCATGTGCCCTCGGGATTGCGCACCTCTAGGTTGTTTTTTGCGCACTCTGAAGCGTTCATTTTTTTCCCCATGCTTCGACTTTTGCCTTAACGCATGTCGGGTTATCTCACGTATGCATTCTAGTACGCACATGTCAGGTTCAGCGTGCTAATCTCCCTTATAACAGTTGAGTTTTCACACGCGTCTTCCTACTCAGTTGAACATTATCCAGGTTTTGAATGTGGAGTTTACTTGTCCCCTGCATTTTTTTTTTCAGTTTGTTCGAATTTATATGTTTTTATAGGTTTTTTTTTAGTTTTCCATTCCTCAAAAGCTTGTTTAAGGAGTTATAGTTTATGCTATTGCAGGTCAATGCTATAATGGAGCTTTCTGTTTCTGTCCCTAAATCTACCTTAGAAGCTGAATCCCTTGAACACCTTCCTACCTACATTAAGTGTGTTTATTGTAGAAAAGCTGATGTATCTCCTCCATATTTTTTATGTGACTCATGTTTAATTAGGTCCACCTAATGCTACTTCTATGGGTATTATTGCTCCTTCTGTTTTTTCTTTACAGGAGAGTTCTATAGATTTTGCTCTGGGTGTGATACATCTCATCAAATTTGTAGTTTTTAAAGTGTTGGCAGCTCTCCCGCCTTCAAGTAAGCTTAAAAGGTCAGTTCAAAATGTACCTTCTACTAGTGCTATGTCTCCTGATACCAAGAATACTATTTTCTTCAGAGGGGGAGGTTTCCACTAATAATAAAGTTGAACATAGCCATTTTCTTTTGAAAGAGCTTTTACTTACTTTAAGGGCAGTGTTCACTCTAAGAAGACATTTTGGGAGCAGCCCAGCAGTAAAAGAGTTAATTAGGGAACCACAACCAGCAGTTAGCAAACACTACACAATGCAAGGTATAGTTATTATTAACTGTTTCACTACTGGGCCGCTCACAAAATGTGGTCTTATAGGGAACACTGTTTAGGAGTTAAAGACTCTAAGGATTCTGAGGATAAGCCTTGTAATTGTTTAGTTTCCATTTTTAAAACTGTTGCTAAAACCCCTGAGATTTGTCTGTTAAATAAATTCTAGGGAATGGGCTAAGCCACGTAATTATTTTTATCCTTCCACAAGGTTTAAGAAGTTCTATCTTTAACCTGCCTCTACTGTTGAATTGTGGGAAACTACCCCTAAGGTAGATGGGGCAATTTCAACTCTGGCTAAGTGTACTACTATCCCTTTGGAAGACAGCACTTCTTTTAAGGACCTTTTAGATAGGAAGTTATAATCCTTTCTTAGAAGGGCCTTTCTGCAAGCAGGGTATTTGTTTAGCATAAATAAAAAGAGAGAAACGCTCAACCTGGGAACGAACGATAGCATAATAGCTTGTTCTATGGCTAGTTACCACCCTAGAAGCAGCCTCTTTTTGCTCAATATGTGCCTTTCACAGAGAAGAACTTTCCTGTAGCATATCAGTCTGATCCTGACTTCACAGTACAGTCCAGCCCCGAAATACCAGGCAATCCCTCTCTGAACAAGAGAAACAGCAAAACCCCAGACGTACGTTTCGGCCTATTGTGGGCCTCGTCAGTGAGGTGCAGCCATATCCCTCTAGGCACACTGAGCAACGGGTCCACGTCTGGATTCCCGCATCACACTTAGGGAGACTTCCCTAAATGTCATAATTTGCATAAATAAAAAGAGAGAAGCGCTCAACCTGGGAACGAACAATAGCATAATAGCTTGTTCTATGGCTAGTTACTACTCTAGAAGCAGCCTCTTTTTGCTCAATATGTGCCTTTCACAGAGAAGAACTTTCCTGTAGCATATCAGTCTGATCCTGACTTCACAGTACAGTCCAGCCCCGAAATACCAGGCAATCCCTCTCTGAAAAAGAGAAACAGCAAAACCCCAGACGTACATTTCGGCCTATTGTGGGCCTCGTCAGTGAGGTGCAGCCATATCCCTCTAGGTACACTGAGCAATGGGTCCACGTCTGAATTCCCGCATCACACTTAGGGAGACTTCCCTAAATGTCATAATTTGCATAAATAAAAAGAGAGAAGCGCTCAACCTGGGAACGAACAATAGCATAATAGCTTGTTCTATGGCTAGTTACTACCCTAGAAGCAGCCTCTTTTTGCTCAATATGTGCCTTTCACAGAGAAGAACTTTCCTGTAGCATATCAGTCTGATCCTGACTTCACAGTACAGTCCAGCCCCGAAATACCAGGCAATCCCTCTCTGAACAAGAGAAACAGCAAAACCCCAGATGTACGTTTTGGCCTATTGTGGGCCTCGTCAGTGAGGTGCAGCCATATCCCTCTAGGCACACTGAGCAACGGGTCCACGTCTGGATTCCCGCATCACACTTAGGGAGACTTCCCTAAATGTCATAATTTGCATAAATAAAAAGAGAGAAGCGCTCAACCTGGGAACGAACAATAGCATAATAGCTTGTTCTATGGCTAGCTACCACCCTAGAAGCAGCCTCTTTTTGCTCAATATGTGCCTTTCACGTCTGGGGTTTTGCTGTTTCTCTTGTTCAGAGAGGGATTGCCTGGTATTTAGGGGCTGGACTGTACTGTGAAGTCAGGTTCCCAGGTTGAGCGCTTCTCTCTTTTTATTTATGCAAATTATGACACTTAGGGAAGTCTCCCTAAGTGTGATGCGGGAATCCAGACGTGGACCCGTTGCTCAGTGTGCCTAGAGGGATATGGCTGCACCTCACTGACGAGGCCCACAATAGGCCGAAACGTGCGTCTGGGGTTTTGCCGTTTCTCTCGTTCAGAGAGGGATTGCCTGGTATTTCGGGGCTGGACTGTACTGTGAAGTCAGGATCAGACTGATATGCTACAGGGAAGTTCTTCTCTGTGAAAGGCACATATTGAGAAAAAAGAGGCTGCTTCTAGGGTGGTAACTAGCCATAGAACAAGCTATTATGCTATTGTTTGTTCCCAGGTTGAGCGCTTCTCTCTTTTTATTTATGCAAATTATGACACTTAGGGAAGTCTCCCTAAGTGTGATGCGGGAATCCAGACGTGGACCCGTTGCTCAGTGTGCCTAGAGGGATATGGCTGCACCTCACTGACGAGGCCCACAATAGGCCGAAACGTGCGTCTGGGGTTTTGCCGTTTCTCTCGTTCAGAGAGGGATTGCCTGGTATTTCGGGGCTGGACTGTACTGTGAAGTCAGGATCAGACTGATATGCTACAGGAAAGTTCTTCTCTGTGAAAGGCACATATTGAGCAAAAAGAGGCTGCTTCTAGGGTGGTAACTAGCCATAGAACAAGCTATTATGCTATTGTTCATTCCCAGGTTGAGCGCTTCTCTCTTTTTATTTAGCATATTTGTTTAGGCCTGCTATCTCTATTGCTGATGTAGCTGCTCCTTCTTCTTACTGGTTGACTAGTCTTTAAAAACAGTGTTCTAATGATTCTGCCATTGAAGATATTTTGAGTTTACTCAAGAGTGCTAATTCCTTTATTTATGATGCTGTATTTGATATTATTAAATTAATATCAAAATGTCTGCTTGATGCTTGTTAAATCAACCCAAGCTCTCAATCTGTCCAGGAAATAAATAATAATGACTGCATTGTTTCTTCAGTCACCGTTAATGGATTACAAAAGAGTGGAAGTGTGTCTTCTAGTTAAATGGAGGTGTAGAGATGTTTTTGCTGTGAAGGCTATGTCCTTTGATTGTGGGTACTAAGACGTTGGCAATTCTGTACCACCTTTGCTATAACAGTACAGATCCCTGCCAGATTCTATAGGTTTGATTGCCTTGCAGGGCCAACCTTAGCATTTGCAGGGCCATGGGCAACATACATTTGTAGGGCCCCTTAGCCCAGTGCCTTTATTCCCCTCCATGCCCTACCCTTTGTATTGCCCACCCCTGTGCCAACATTCATTGATATCTATGTAAAGAATAACACAAAATATTAGACCTCCTGATACCATAAACACTTCTCATCAACTAAATACAACATATATACATTGTACCATCTCATAACCTCACCACTGATATTGTGGGGGCCCCTTGCCCTGCCCAAAGGGAAGGCCTTGTGCATAGCCTTCTTTCAAACAGAGTGGCATGAGATTATGCCTGCCTATTCACTTGTAATGAATTTATTGCTGTTCCAAGATGATTTTTTAGATTTTAAGATAATGCATGAAAGCACAAAAAAAAACGTATCAAACTGAGAACTTTGGTGCTAAAAAAAATGTTTTAAAGTCTCAAATGTATATATGTAAATATGTTGGTTCTAATGTTATTGACTTCAGGAAGTGTGTTTAACAGCTTGAGGCCTTGCACAATCTATAAGGTTCCAATTGATATTACAAATTAATAGTTAAAAATTTAACCAAGGACTTGTCTAAAATTAACAAGTCTCTTACTTATAACAGGACAAAAAGCGTTTAAAGCAAATTTGCCATGCTATTATAAATTATTGGCTGTGCAATGGATGTGATAATCAACTTTTAATACTGCTTTTAAAAGCTGGTGCTACATGATACCCTAAGCAATAATAACCACCCCATTAGAACTACAAGTATCCCTATCACCATTGCAATAAATAATTAAACTGCCATAACCTACAGCCATAAACTGACACAACCCCAACTGCCATAACACCATCACTTTTTAGCGTAACTGCTTGGACACCCTAACATTGTTTACATAAATTACAATGAACCCCATCACATTTCATTAATTAACATTGTTAGCCCCCTAATCACAAGTTCTCTAACACTATTAACTTCTATAACCCACATATCAATAAACCCCCTAACCTCTGACACACATAGCACGGTTAAACCCTAAGGGGGATATTTATCAAAGGTCTGGTGGACCTGATCCAACAGTGCACCAGACCTCGCTGAATGCCGTGAGCAATACACTCTCCGTATTCAGCATTGCACCAGCAACTCTTGTGAGCTGCTGGTGCAACGCCACCCCCTGCAGATTCCCGGCCAATTGTTCACCAGCAGGGAGCTGTCAATCAACCCGATCGTACTCGATCAGGTTGATTTTCGGCGATGTGTGTCCGTCTGCTCAGAGCAGGCGGACAGGGTCATGGAGCAGAGGGCCCTCAAGCTACATCCGGAGCTTGATAGATAGGGCCCTACCAGTTAAAACCTTCATTGCAATTAACCTCATAACCCTCAGATCCCACTGCAAGTAACTCCATAGCCACTAAATTCTCCATCATAACTAAATGTATAATCAAACATTTATGGTTTACATAGAGCATTCAATTATTTAAATATGTGTTTCATTTTCTTTGTATTCTTTGTTGAAAAGTAAACCTAGATAGACTCAGTAGCATGGACGCTTGTGTCTTTAGCACTCTATGGCAAAATTGTTTGTAAATACAAAACGAACCATAATGATTGGGAGTGCTTACAAAGGGAATAAAAACAACTAAATCTCAAGGGTGGTGGCAGGTGCTGGTTCAAGTCCTCATTTTCTCTTCTTCCCACTTATGCCTCTATTTTTAAATTGAAATTAACCCTTATCTCTCATTGTATTCTCCCATAGCTAGACCTTTGGGCATGAAAAATGCCAAGTTTATTCAAAGCAGCTGTCACTTGTGATGTTTAGCCGTGTTACAGAAATGAATGGCTTGGCTCTATATGAATCTAAATGGGCTAATTCACTAATATAACCATAGTCCCAAATTAGAGCACCAAGTTTCAACAGAGGGATAGTTTTTTTCTCTCTACAGATTGAATGCTTTATCAAGCAAAGTTCCCTACATTAACCTTTTAAATGAAGCGGAAAAAAAACTGCATGGAACTAATAGAGCTTTTCTTGATTCATTGGGCACAGAGACATTAAATAGACAGACATGTCCTTGGTTTTTATTGCAAGGTAGAAAACATCATAATGGTATAAATTCACATATAAAATCAGCCATCAATAAACATTTAATCTGTTTATGATGCCACAGCCAACATTCTCATATTTGTTTTTCATATCCCAGGATAGTTTGACATTTAACACAAAGATAACATTTCAGAGAAAGGATACATTTCATGTTAGACAATAGACATTTGAAACATGTTCTTGTTACTAGTAACCACATCTAGTAATATCATGGGATTATAATCAGTCATTGTCAAAAGTCGAAAAAAAATAAAATTTGTTTATATTAAAGGGACAGTCAACACCAGAATTTTTGTTGTTTAAAAAGATAGATAATCCCTTTATTACCCATTCCCCAGTTTTGCATAACCAAAACTGTTATATTAATATACTTTTCACCTCTGATTAACTTGTATCTACGCATCTTCTGACAGCCCCCTGATCACATGACATTATATTTATTATCTATTGACTTTCATTTTAACCAATTAGTGCAGTGTCTTCCACAAGCCATGAGCATGATCCCAATGTTATCTACAGTATATGGCTTAAATGAACTAGCTCTCCCCTGTTGTGAAAAACTAATTTAAAAAAAGCATGTAAAAAGAGGCAGCCTTCAAGGGCTTAAAAATTATCATATGAGCCTTCCTAGGTTTAGCTTTCAACTAAGAATACCAAGAGAACAAAGCAACATTGGTGATTAAAGTAAAATGGAAAGTTGTTTAAAATTTCATGCACTATTTGAAAAATGAAAGGTTTTTTTGGACTTGACTGTCCCTTTAAATGTCGGAGTCTAAATATTTTTTATTAATCATTAGCAGCATGTTTTGTAGATATGTGAAGCACCAACACAAAACTTACTAGTAAATTATTCATAATGTGCAAATAAAAAAATATTTCGTAAATCAAGTTCTCACAATTTTGTTTTGCATTGTTCATTGACAAACACGTTAAATGGACATAAACAATTAGATTAGTCTATACAATATATATTTCAGAAACGGCTGAATTAGTGCTTTTTTTTGTTGTTGCTTAATTTAAATAAAAATGTCCGCTGAACAAAGATCTTTAAGCAGTGCACAAAGTGTGAAAATGATTTAGTTTCATATTTTATGCTATACTTTCTAGGACAGTTTTGTAGCAAAATATAAAAATATATTTATATATGATTACAGGGAGTTATCTTCTGTAACAGGCAAACAGTGGAGAATATAAAGACTTGTACTTGGTGTCCTCTACACTGAAATTATTGTTTATCTGATGTTTTGAACAGCCAATAGGATTTCAGAAGCTCTCATCCTATTGGCATGATTTGAATTTGAAGAATCAAATCAGCCAATAGGAATGCAAAGTACGCCATTTTGAAATGGCTACCTTGCATTCAACTTCAGTGTACGGCAGTGACCTTATGAAGAGGACGCTTTGCGCAGGATGGGACCCACTTCCAGGATAGCTCCACTCCGCACCTCCAGGATGAAGATAGAAGACATCCCTGAGATGGATGAAGGTGTCGCCACCTGGATGAAGATGGATGTCCGGACTTCAGGAACCGTGAGTAGATATTCTGGGCTTAGTGTTAGGGTTTTTTAAATTTTTTGGGTTGGTTTTTTTTTTTTAGATTAGGGATGGGCACTTGGAAAAGAGCTAAATGCCCTTTTAAGGACAGTGTAAAAGAGCTGAATGCCCTTTTAAGGGCAATGCCCATACAAATGCCCCTCTAGGGGCAATGGGTAGTTTAGGATTATGTTATGTTTTTTTATTTTGGTGGGTTTTACAGTTGGGGGGACTTTGTATTTTTTTACAGGTAAAAGAGCTGATTAACTTAGGATAATGCCCTACAAAAGGCCCTTTTAAGGGCTATTGGTAGTTTATTGTAGGTTACGGGATGTTTTTATTTTGGGGGAGGCTTTTTATTTTTATAGGGCTATTAGATTAGGTGTAATAGTTTTTATTTTTAAAAAATTCCGTTTATTATTTTTTGTAAGCTTATTCTTTTTTTAGTTTTCGTAATTTAGTGTTTATTATTTTTTGTAATTTTAGATTTTTTAATTTTTTTCGTAGTGTTAGGTTTTTTAACATTTGTAATTTAGGTTTGTAATTGGTAGTATTTTTTTTATTTTATTAGAATAGTAATGCTAGTTTAATTTATAATTTAATGTTAGGTTTATTTTTATTTCACAGCTAAGTTTTTATTTATTTAAAGATAGTTATATTGTATTTTTAATTTAATGTTGGGGGGTGTAAGGTTTAGAGGTTATTTGTATAATTTAGTGTTTTGCGATGTGGAGGGGCTGGCGGTTTAGGGGTTAATAGGTTTATTTAGTGGTGGCGATGTTGGGGGCCGGAGGTTTAGGGGTTAATGGGTTTATTTAGTAGCGGGGATGTGGGGGGCCTGAGGTTTGGGG
Source organism: Bombina bombina (assembly GCF_027579735.1). NCBI lineage: Eukaryota > Metazoa > Chordata > Amphibia > Anura > Bombinatoridae > Bombina > Bombina bombina. Next base: position 246,153,569 of record NC_069500.1, read on the forward strand.
GTTAATAGGTTTATTTAGTAGCGGCGATGTGGGTGGGGTTTAGGGGTTAATAGGTTTATTTAGTAGTGGCGATATTGGAGGCCGGTGGTTTAGGGGTTAATCATTTTATTTAGTGGCGGGGATGTCAGTGAGCGGCGGATTAGGGGTTAATAATTTTATTTAGGTGTCGGCGATATCGGGGGTGGCGGATTAGGGGTGTTTAAACTAGGGGTTTATGTTAGGGTGTTAGTTTTAAATGTAACTTTTTTTTCTCCATAGACATCAATGGGGCTGCGTTATGGAGATTTTTCATTCCGCACTTCATGTGTTAGGTATGTCAAATCAGCCCTTTGATTTTGTGCGGTATGGAGCTTAACGCTACCAAATTGCACGCACAAGGAGGCTTTTCAGTATCTCGTAATAGCAGCGCTATGGAGAGTGAAATAACGCAACTTTTTTGGCATTAGTTTCGCACCCAGTTTAGCGCCAAACTCATAATCTAGGTGTAAAGTAATTAATTCAATAACTTAATAGCTCTTACAGTGTAAAAAACATTTACTTACTGAAGATTAAATCTCCTTTCTTTCAGTCTTAAAGGGACATTATACACTAGATTGTTTTTTTTAAGGTGATTCATTTATATAGCCTATACAGATTTTTTGATTTTTTTCTTAAATGTATAGTTTTGCGTTGATTTTCAGACTCCTAACCAAGCCCCATCATTTTAGGAGAATACCAAGGCATTCCTACTCCAGCTTGTTCCTGTTTGTGTAAAGAGTCTTTTCATATGCAGAGGGAGGGGGAGAGGGGGGAGTGTCTGAATATTTCCCACTTGCAGTGGGTGTTCTAGCTAATCCTTTTAACAGAGCTAAACTGGAGGTTTCTAAGTATGTTTTTAAATGGTTTTATACTGGATTTTTATATCAGTATCTGTGCATATTATTATTTATAGTATTGTTTATTACATGCAGATAAATGAAAATTGGTGTATACTGTCCCTTTAAATTGTGACCTTGTTACAAAAATTTTCTTGGAATAAGCAGAGCTTCCGCCATCTCTGTATATGGGCCTTGAATATATTTATATACAATAATCATGTCACCTCTCAAGCACCTTCTTTTTCTAGAGAAAACAGACCCAGTTTTACTAACCTCTCCTAATAGCTTACATTTTCCATTTCCCTTATTAGTTGTGTACCATTTCTCTAAACTTTTTCTAAGTCGTAATGGCTTTTCCTTCCATAAGGCAGGGAGAGTCCACGACTTCATTACTTACTGTTGGGAAAATACAACACCTGGCTACAAGGAGGAGGCAAAGAACCCCAGCCGAAGGCTTAAATATCCCTCACACTTCCCCTATCCCCCAGTCATTCTTTGCCTTTCATCACTACTGGAGGTGGCAGAGAAATGTCAGAAGATTGGGATAGTCCTGTAATGGGTATATTTCCTTCAAGAAAGGACTGTAGTTTTAAGTAGTCATGTCAACCTCTCAGTGAGAGTATTGATGAAAGTTTGAGTCTGGAGATGCAGAGAAAGTTTTTCTGCTAACCCATCCAGACTGCTGCCTAATAGCTCCCGGGCAATCAGTGTTCACTGCTTGCTGTTACACACTCAAGTCCATGTCAGAGGTGTTGCTGCAAGACTGTCAAACTTGAGAGGCTGTGCCTGTTCAACAGCATGGATCCTGGAGGTAAGATCATTTTATATATACACTTTTTGCTATACAGGGTCACAGTGTGGCTCCTTTATGCCTCAATAGGATCAAGGGTTAATATCTCCTTCAGGGAGATTATTTGAACAGCAAGGGGTTATTTATTACTGCTTTTATGTGTGAGTTTTTGGGCTCATAGACTGGGTGTGTGCTTTTGGCTTGGAACAAACAGGTTTCACTTTCGTTTTTTGTGTGTTGCGCGGCTCATAATAGCTTGGCGCCTTTTTCATAGCAGGGGAAGTCCTGTCCTACGCAATATGTGACCGGGTGCAGTCTTTTTGTTTTTCCTATGAACTTGCTGTGAACTTCGCTCCAAAGAAGAGCGTTTTCTCTGTAAGCTGTCTGGGTCAAGGAGGTGATGAGTGCCCCAGCCATTGGGATTATAAAGGTGCCGTTTTTTTTAATAAAGTGTTTACTTTTTGTCTGTCCTTCTGTGAATATATCCTAGCTCTGGGGGACTCTGATATTACATTAGAAGGTTCCGCTCCTTCTGTACTGATTAATAATTCCTGTTAATATTGTGAGGAGGCCGTGGTTTGCCCGCCTGCTTAATTTTGTTCCATTTGCCTAAGCACTGGTTTAAAGTCAAAGAAGGGAGACAAGCAAGCTAATACTAATACTCCCTCTGAGCCGTCTACCTCTCAGGAATCTGGGTCTCAAGAGATTACTATCCTTTCTACTCTACCCGCTCCACATGCAGTTCCTCGCGGCTCAACTAATCCGCCATCTGGAGGGGGCTTTTTTCCTGCGGACTTCACCGCGCAGTTACAATCAGTGGCATCTGCAGCCCTGAGTTCCTTACCTTGCTCTAACAAACGCAAGAGAAAGGTTAAACATAGTTCTCCTGACTTAGAGTCATCTAAATATTTGTTGGATTTAGCTACTATGTCCCAGCTATCCGAGGACGAGTTAACCTCTGTAGCTTCAGAGTCGGAAACTTCAGTTTATAAACCTCCTTCAGATTTAAAATTGAGCATCTGCTTTTTTAATTAAAGGAGGTTCCAGAGGCTACTCTCCCTGAGGAACCTAAGATCCCTAAATTAGACAGGGTTTATGAAGACAGGAAGGTAACAAATGGGAAAGAATAGGAACTTCTTTTTCCCCCTCGTCTACTTGAAAAAACGTATTCCCGGTCCCTGACTCTCAATTAGACTTATGGGGCTTCATCCCTAAGATGGATGGCGCTATTTCTATGCTGGCTAAGCATACTAGTCTACCTCTGGAGGATAGTTCCTCTTTTAGAGAGCCTATGGATAAGAAAATGGAAACCTTTCTGGGGAAGATGTTTCAACATTCAGGGTTTTTATTTCAACCGGCGACAGCTGTAGCCACGGTTACTCCTACTGGTGCAACACTCTGTCGGAACTCATTGAGGTGGATACTCCCCTCGAGGATATTCAGGAGAGAATAAAGGCTCTGAGAAATGCTAACTCCTTCATCTGTGATGCGAATATGCAGATTATTCGCATAAATGCAAAGCTTCTGGCTTTGCGGTCCAAGTCTTGGTCTGCGGATATGTCTTCTAAATCCAGACTTCTTTCTCTTCCTTTCAAGGGAAAGATTTTATTCGGTCCAGGGCTGTACTCCATTATTTCTATGGTTACCGCAGGGAAGGGTGCCTTCTTGCCACAGGACAAGAAAAATAGGCCTAAGGAACGGCAATTGTCTCATTTTCGTTCCTTTCGTTATGACAAATCACAATGACAGCAATCCTCCTCCAAATCCGAGCAGCCCAAGAGTACTTGGAAGCCGACACAGTCTTGGAATAAGTCCAAACAGACTAAGAAGCCTGCTGATAAAAAATCGACTTGAAGGGGCGGCCCCCAATCCGGGAAAGGATTGAGTAGGGGGCAGACTGTCTCTTTTTTCAGACATTTGGTTCCAGGATGTACAGGATCCTTGGGTCCTGGAGGTTGTATCTCAAGGATACAGGATAGGATTAAAGTCTCATCCGCCTAGGGGCAGATCCCTTCTCTCTAGTCTGTCTACAAGACCAGAAAAGAGGGCTGCCTTCTCAGGTATGGGATCTCTCCTCTCTAGGAGTAATTGTCCCAGGACCTACAGCAGAAAGAGGTTTTATTCAAACCTTTTCATGGCTCCAAAGAAGGAGGGAACTTTTCATCCAATTCTGTACCTAATGTGCCTAAACAAGGTTCTGAGTGTTCCCTCTTTCAAGGTGGAGACAATACGGTCAATCCTTCCTCTGGTTCAGGAAGGACAGTTTATGACCACAATAGACCTGAAAGATGCATACCTTCACGTCCCGAAACACAGGGAACATTTTCAGTTCCTGAGGGTTTGCCTTTCTGGACTAGCACTTCCAGTTCATAGCTCTTCTATTTGGCCTAGCTACTTCTCCAACGATATTTTCAAAGTTTCTGGGGGCTCCTCTAGCCATTGCCAGAACACAAGGTATTGCAGTAGTAGCACCTTACCTGGACAATATCTTGGTACAGGCACCATCTTTTTGTCTAGCGAAAGAACATTCAGAGTCCCTTCTGAATCTTCTTCGATCACATGGATGGAAGATAAACTTGGAAAAGAGTTCTCTTACTCCAAGTACAAGGGTAAATTTCCTGGGGACAATAAGAGACTCCATATCCATGAGAATATTCCTCACAGATCAGAGATGTTGCAAGCTAACTACTGCATGTCTTGCCCTCCAGGCCTTTTTGAGACCCTTAGTGGCCCAGTGTGTGGAGGTAATTGGACTCATGGTGTCCTGTATGGACATCATACCCCATCTCAGACCCTTACAACTATGCATGCTGAGACAATGGAACGGCAATTGTCTGTCTCAACAGATTGTGCTGGACAACGTGTCGAGAGACTCACTCTCTTGATGGCTCTGTCCAGATCATCTGTCTCAAGGAACATGCTTCTTGAGACCGTCCTGGGAGATTGTGACTATGGACACAAGCCTTTCCGGCTGGGGAGCTGTTTGGGGTGCCAAGAAGGCACAAGGGCTGTGGACTCAGGTGGAGTCCTCCCTTCCAATCAATATATTGTAACTCTAGGCAATCTTCAATCCCTTGAAGGCTTGGCCCCTTCTGGGTTTGTCATAAGTTTTTTAGATTCTAATCAGACAATATAACCTTGGTTGCTTACATCAACCATCAGGGGGGAACGAGAAGTCCCTTGGTGATGAGAGAAGTATCTCAGATACTAGAGTGGGCAGAGACTCACAGATGTACGCTGTCAATAATCCACATTCCGGGTGTGAACAACTAGGAGAAAGTGGACTTCCTCAGCAGGCAATCCTTTCACCCAGGGCAATGGTCTCTTCACCCGAGGTGTTTGCAGAGATATGCAGCGAGTGGGGGACATCGGAGATAGATCTCATGGCATCCCACCTCAATACCAAGCTACCCAGGTACGGGTCCAGGTCAAGGGATCCTCAGGCGGAACTAATAGATGCCCTATCAGTACCATGGAGATTCAGACTCATATATCTTTTTCCTCCATTACCTCTTCTCCCTTGTGTGGTGGCTCGCATCAAGCAGGAGCAAGCATCAGTAATTCTGATTACTCCGTCGTGGCCACGAAGGATGTGGTTTGCGGATCTGGTGGGGATGTCCTAATCTCCTTGGTGGAGGTTACCTTGTTGCAGAGAGGATTTTCTGAGAGTGTTATCGACACTCTGGTTCAAGCTCGTAAGCAAGTTACTCGTCATATCTAGCATAAAGTGTGGAGGACTTACTTGTACTGGTGTGAAGAGCATGGATTTTCCTGGCATAAGGTTAAGGTTGCCAGAATTTTATATTTTCTCCAGGATGGACTGAAGAAGGGTCTATCTGCTAGTTCCCTGAAGGGACAGATATTGGCCCTGTCAGTGTTACTGCACAAATGTTTGGCTGAGCTTCTGGATGTCCATTTCTTTGTTAAAGCTCTGACTAGGATCAGACCTGTGTTTAGATCTGGGGCTCTGCCTTAGAGCCTCAATCTTGTTCTTAGTGTTTTGCAGCAGGCTCCGTTTGAGCCTATGCATACTGTTGATGTTAAATTGTTATCTTGGAAGGTTCTTTTTTTGATGACTATTGCCTCTGTGCACAACATTTCTGAGATTTCTGCTTTGCAACGTGACCCCCCTTGTATGGTTTTCCCTGCTGATATGGCGGTTTTACACACTAAATTAGTGTGGTGGTGTCAGATCATAACATTAATCAAGAAATGGTTGTTCCTTCCTTGTGTCCTAATCCTTGTTCAGAGAAAAAACCTTTGCTTCACAATCTAGATGTGGTTCGTGCCTTGAAGTTCTATCTTCAGGCTACTAAGGAATTCAGACAATCTTCCTCTTTGTTTGTCATCTATACGGGGCAGAAGGCAACTACACCTTCCCTATCTTTTTGGTTGAAGAGTGTCATCTGCTTAGCTTATGAGACAGCATGACGACAGCCTCCTGAGAGGATAACGGCTCATTCCACTAAAGCAGTGGTTTCCTCCTGGGCTTTTAAGAATGAAGCCTCAATGGATCAGATTTGTAAGGCGGCTATCTGGTCCTGTTTAAACTCTTTTTCTGAAGCAGTTGTTGGGAGAAAAGTTTTGGAGGCTGTGGTGCTCTCAGAATAGGGTCTGCCTCTTTTTTCTGTTCCCTCCCGTTATTCATTCAGTGTCCTCTGGAGCTTGGGTATAGTTTTCCCAACAGTAAGGAATGAAGTCGTGGACTCCCCCTGCCTTATGGAAGGACAACATAATTTATGCTTACCAGATAAATTCCTTTCCTTCCTGGCAGGGAGAGTCCACGATTCTGCCCGTAATTTATGTTTTGGTGTGCGGCTCCCTTTTTATATTATTTCTTTTGGCACTTTTATACCCTGATGTTTCTCCTACTTTTCCTTGTTCCCTCGGCAGAATGACTGGTGGATAGGGTAAGTGGGAAGGATATTTAAGTCTTTGGCTGGGGTGTCTTTGCCTCCTCCTGGTGGCCAGGTGTTATATTTTCCCAACAGTAAGGAATGAAGTTGTGGACTCTCCCTGCCAGGAAGGAAAGGAATTTATCTGTTAAGCATAAATTATGTTTTTTTTTTTAGCTTGGTCCTCAGATCTGCACTTCATACTCAAATTAGGTCTTAAGAGGGATTTATATAGTTATCTCACAATATGCAGCACAGCAGTCAGCTTAATAGGTGCTCATGTCAACCAGAGGCACTGCCTGGCCCCAAAGTATAGGAAAGTCACTCAATAGGTCCACGGCACCATATATAAAATGATATCTTTATCGTAGACCGATTAAAATCATACGATTAAGGGGGAGACCCGAAACATCACAGTTTGTTTTTACTCTGTCTACAATAAAGATATAATTTTATATACAGTGCCATGGAACTATTACTGGATGTATATAGTGACAGACTTATGCTTTCCTCCCTTGCATCAATGCCTATTTTAATACATGATAGTATCTTATTAACCTTAGAAGCCACTGCCCTGCATTGTGAACCCATCTTTAGCTTGTTATCTATAAGTACTCCCAAATCCCTTTCCTCCTCTGTTTAGCTAAGTCTACTCCCATTTAAATAATAGGTTGCCTGCTTATTTTTCCAGTATTAAATCTCATTTTCCACTTACCTGCCCATTCTTCTAATATTTGTAAATCCCCTTGCAAAGCAATTTCATCCAGCACTGTCCTAATGACTTTACACAACCTTGTATCATCTGCAAAAGTAGAGATTTTGCTATTTAATCCTTGCTCCAAGTCATTAATAAAAATATTAAAAAGAATATGGCCCAGTACTGATCCCTGGGGAACTCCACTGATTACCTTTGTCCAATCTATTATTATTATTATTATCAGTTCTTTGTAGAGCGCCAACAAATTCTGCAGTGCTAAGCAGAGTATGATACATTTACTACTACTCACTGCTCCCTGTTTTTTATCCTGTTATTTATCCATGAGCTAACATTTTCAGCTATTTAATAGTGAAAAAGGCCCTTTTTTGAGGGCAGAAACGCGTTGACATATTGGTAAGCATTACTTTAATCTTTACTTCATTCTCATATTGGATACACTATGTTGTGAATTTCTTTTTTTACAGGGACACTTTTTAGGATACCATAGGAGCAGCTGACAGGTGCTAGGATCCAATCAGCTACTTCAGCAACCACACTCAGGAATTTGGATCTGTTAAAGTAACTAACATTGGAAGGAATCAATTTCCTCACTTTCACCTTGCTTTTCATCACCCATTTTTTCCATTTTTTAGTTTTGATTGACTTATTTTTTGTTCTTCACTAACATTTGTTGATCAACTTTTTGAACACTTTTTTGGATTATATTTTATTTTTTTATTTTTTATGTTATTGCATATTGTGTATTTTATTTTTTATGTTATTGCATATTGTGTATTTTATTTAATTATATCTCAACCTCACTGGATTAAGTAGCTAGCATTTTTATATCCATTTGCACTCACTCACTATTTGATCGTATCTATACAATTATTTTGCTACCCCCCTTTTTTTGCACTGCAGTGAATTTTTCTATTTTTTGGAACACTATTTTTGTAACACTAATTTTGAACACTATTGTTTGTATTATTGTTTATTAGTTTTTTGCTTGATGCACTTGCTACAGTTAAACTTAGGCTAATTCTGTTTTATTAGTATACACTCTTATTCTGGTGTACCACTCACACTGATCACCTGTTATTACCTCTGTTTTTATTGTAATTATCAGCTTTGGCCCTTTGAGCCGCTTCTGTAAGATATTCCTGTATTTGTAATTTTATTTATATGTGCTTTTTACATTTTTTTATATATAGTCTTTTATTACTGATGCTTTTTAACATGGTTCATTAAATAATCTTCTTTTATCTCTATGTGAGTATATTTATCCCTTGGCCTCTTGTTGGCGCTGTATTCACTTCTTACTACTTATTTTCAGCTATTTCCAATCCCTTGTTTTTGTACATCTCTCATGTGTTTTTGTACATCACTCATGTGGCACTTGGCTTTGCAAAATTGAAGTATATAACATAAACTGATTCCCCTTTATGTATATTTTTACTTACTTCCTCGTAGAATCTTATTAGATTAGTTTTCATCTATTTCTCATAAAACCATGTTGATTTCAACTCCTAATTTTTATTTTTATTTTTTTTTTTAATATTTTTATTGAGGTTTTGAGTAAGACATACAGAAAATATGAAAAGCAAAACACAATAATAACGGGCTACAGGAATCGTAAGGTACATATCTGTATGGAAACAAAGTATATTGCTAAAAAGAAAAATTAAAAAATATAGCCTGTTAGTATAATGCCTAATACTGTATGAGCCCCCTGAATGACTGAAGAGGCCACTCTTGGACCTCGATTATAAGCTCAAAACCATAAACAGGAGGTTATTTCTAGTAAAAGAGACCACTTTTGGATCTCCAAATGGGAACCTCTATTTTATAAGTTAATAAAGTCTCAGAAAAATGTAAATATCAGGGTAGTGCTATATCATATTAAAGAGATATAACTAGAGCTTTACTTGCCAAGTAACTAGAGTAGGACATTTTAATGATGTAGAATAATATACGGAGGAGCCGCACTATGGCCTTAGAACTGTGGCTATGTGGGACCCAAAGTCCAATATATATGGAGATCATGGTTCACTCTTAAAATATAAGCCTGGCAGAAGGAGGGGAATTTCCACAGTCGAGCTAAGCCCCCGTAATACAGATAGGAGGGGGAAAGACCCAGCTGCCATAATTAAAGGAGGGTACTATCAATCTCTTGGTATAACCCAAATAGTTCCAAATATAGGGGGAAAATCGTCACGCCATCCTGGCCACAGATGTCAGGACCTCCCCCAACATTAAAAACTAAATCACTAGGGCCTAGATTTAGAGTTCGGCGGTAAAAGGGCTGTTAACGCTCCGCGGGTTTTTTTCTGGCCGCACCATAAATTTAACTCTGGTATCGAGAGTTCAAACAAATGCTGCGTTAGGCTCCAAAAAAGGAGCGTAGAGCATTTTTACCGCAAATGCAACTCTCGATACCAGAGCTGCTTACGGACGCGGCCGGCATCAAAAACGTGCTCGTGCACGATTCTCCCATAGGAAACAATGGGGCTGTTTGAGCTGAAAAAAAACCTAACACCTGCAAAAAAGCAGCGTTCAGCTCCTAACGCAGCCCCATTGTTTCCTATGGGGAAACACTTCCTACGTCTGCACCTAACACTCTAACATGTACCCCGAGTCTAAACACCCCTAGCCTTACACTTATTAACCCCTAATCTGCCGCCCACGCTATCGCTGACCCCTGCATTACACTTTTAACCCCTAATCTGCCGCTCCGTAAAACGCCGCCACCTACGTTATCCCTATGTACCCCTAATCTGCTGCCCTAACATCGCCGACCCCTATGTTATATTTATTAACCCCTAATCTGCCCCCCACAACGTCGCCGACATCTACCTACACTTATTAACCCCTAATCTGCCGAGCGGACCTGAGCGCTACTATAATAAAGTTATTAACCCCTAATCCGCCTCACTAACCCTATCATAAATAGTATTAACCCCTAATCTGCCCTCCCTAACATCGCCGACACCTACCTTCAATTATTAACCCCTAAACTTCCGATCGGAGCTCACCGCTATTCTAATAAATGGATTAACCCCTAAAGCTAAGTCTAACCCTAACACTAACACCCCCCTAAGTTAAATATAATTTTTATCTAACGAAATAAATTAACTCTTATTAAATAACTTATTCCTATTTAAAGCTAAATACTTACCTGTAAAATAAATCCTAATATAGCTACAATATAAATTATAATTATATTATAGCTATTTTAGGATTTATATTTATTTTACAGGCAACTTGGTAATTATTTTAACCAGGTACAATAGCTATTAAATAGTTAAGAACTATTTAATAGTTACCTAGTTAAAATAATAACAAATTTACCTGTAAAATAAATCCTAACCTAAGTTATAATTAAAGCTAACACTACCCTATCAATAAAATAATTAAATAAACTACCTACAATTACCTACAATTAACCTAACACTACACTATCAATAAATAAATTAAACACAATTGCTACAAATAAATACAATTAAATAAACTAGCTAAAGTACAAAAAATAAAAAAGAACTAAGTTACAGAAAATAAAAAAATATTTACAAACATAAGAAAAATATTACAACAATTTTAAACTAATTACACCTACTCTAAGCCCCCTAATAAAATAACAAAGCCCCCCAAAATAAAAAATTCCCTACCCTATTCTAAATTTAAAAAGTTACAAGCTCTTTTACCTTACCAGCCCTGAACAGGGCCCTTTGCGGGGCATGCCCCAAGAATTTCAGCTCTTTTGCCTGTAAAAGAATAAATACAATACCCCCCCCCCCCCAACATTACAACCCACCACCCACATACCCCTAATCTAACCCAAACCCCCCTTAAATAAACCTAACACTAAGCCCCTGAAGATCTTCCTACCTTGTCTTCACCATCCAGGTATCACCGATCCGTCCTGGCTCCAAGATCTTCATCCAACCCAAGCGGGGGTTGGCGATCCATAATCCGGTGCTCCAAAGTCTTCCTCCTATCCGGCAAGAAGAGGACATCCGGACCGGCAAACATCTTCTCCAAGCGGCATCTTCGATCTTCTTCCATCCGGTGCGGAGCGGGTCCATCTTGAAGCAGGCGACGCGGATCCATCCTCTTCTTCCGATGTCTCCCGACTAATGACGGTTCCTTTAAGGGACGTCATCCAAGATGGCGTCCCTCGAATTCCGATTGGCTGATAGGATTCTATCAGCCAATCGGAATTAAGGTAGGAATTTTCTGATTGGCTGATGGAATCTAGTAAATTGTTGCTATCGACTGTTTTGAAAAAAGTGCATGATTCCACCTTATCATCTATGCCCCACATTAGGGAAACATCCAAAAAATCAATTTTATCTATTTGTACGTTCCATGTGAACTTAATCCCCATATTATTCATATTTAATTCATTCTGAAAGGCTGTCAGAGAATCCAATGGACCCTTCCATAAAAAAAGCAGATCATCTATATAACGGCCATAGAAGACCAGATTTTGCTCCCAGTTAGAATCATAGATGTAAATTGATTCAAAATAACCCATGAATAGGTTTGCGAAACTGGGAGCAAATCTGGTCCCCATGGCCGTCCCTTTAATTTGTATATAAAAGTTATCTAAAAACTGAAAATAATTATGGGTCAAAATAAAATTGATGAGTTCTAATATGTAATTTTTTTGAAGGTCCGACATATATATGTCTTCACTTAGAAAATAATCTATTGATTTTAACCCTATGTTATGTGCAATATTTGAATAAAGCGAAGTGACATCACAAGAGACCCAATACAAATTTTCTTCTTTTTTGATGTTAGAAAGTTTGATTAATAGATCAGTAGTGTCTCTAATGTAGGACCTCAGTTGTTAAAATCAATAGATTATTTTCTAAGTGAAGACATATATATGTCGGACCTTCAAAAAAATTACATATTAGAACTCATCAATTTTATTTTGACCCATAATTATTTTCAGTTTTTAGATAACTTTTATATACAAATTAAAGGGACGGCCATGGGGACCAGATTTGCTCCCAGTTTCGCAAACCTATTCATGGGTTATTTTGAATCAATTTACATCTATGATTCTAACTGGGAGCAAAATCTGGTCTTCTATGGCCGTTATATAGATGATCTGCTTTTTTTATGGAAGGGTCCATTGGATTCTCTGACAGCCTTTCAGAATGAATTAAATATGAATAATATGGGGATTAAGTTCACATGGAACGTACAAATAGATAAAATTGATTTTTTGGATGTTTCCCTAATGTGGGGCATAGATGATAAGGTGGAATCATGCACTTTTTTCAAAACAGTCGATAGCAACAATTTACTAGACTATCACAGTAACCATTACTCCAGTTGGAAAATAAACATACCATACAGTCAGTTTCGAAGAATTCGAAGAAATTGTACAGATATCAATACATTTGATATCCAAAGCCAGACCCTCATAGATCGTTTTAAAGAAAAACATTACCCTGCATCTCTCATTGAACATAGTTACCATAGGGCACGTGCCCAAAATAGGCATGAATTATTCACTAGTAAAAAGAAGAAAGAATCTACATTTGATTCAGGATATGAATCAACATTCATTACGAGATATAACGACAACCATAGGGAGATTAGAAAGATCTTATCTAAACATTGGACACTATTAAAGAAAGACCCTGTTCTGCGATCCATTTTAGGGGAGAAACCAATATGCACTTTTAGGAGAGCCCCAACAATAAAGGAAAAACTTGCACCTAGTAAGATAGTGATGTGCAAAAGGGAAACAAATGCACCATTCAATAGAGGAAACATACAAGATAGCACTCAAGGTGCAAAAATAGGCTTTTTCAGATGTCACAAAAATAGATGCAGTATGTGTAAATATACCATCAATGGACAAAAGAGTATCAAAGTAAATAACACAGGGGAAACTTTTACATTAACACAAAAAATAACATGCAGTTCTACTTATGTGGTCTATTGTATCACCTGCATCTGTGGCCTACATTATATAGGCCGCACCTGCAGGATGATAAGACAGAGATGGTCTGAACATCTCAGATGCATTGTGAAAGGATTAGATAAATACAGTACTTCTAGACATCATACAGCATCACATGGCACTAACAAATGCCTTATGAAGATAACCCCACTCGAGGTAGTGACTGCTAGTAATTCCCAAAATAGAATGATTAAACTTCGTCAAAGGGAGACCTTCTGGATCTATAGATTTTCATCTTTACATCCAGAAGGCCTCAATGAAGTAATTGATACAGCAGCCTTTTAGATCAATCCAGTACAAACATTCAGTTCATTCTATCTTTTAATTTAAGGGTTCTGTTATACAAGCTTCATATCTGTTCTCTCACATTAGTAGTGCACTTAATATTAATGTGTATATAATGGATCATATCCTCATTGATATTGATATATATTATTTAGAAGGAATGTAAGTATAGATCACCTGAGGTCACCACCCAGTAAATATCTTAATATACCAGTAATGTTTCATCTTGAAAATATATTCAGTATTTACTATCCATCTTACAATCATTCAAGCATCATATCACTATAAAACACATTTAATCACATTAATGGAGATATGTATATTTAGAATACTATAAACATACAATTTGTCTATATTCATACACATAGAGTATTTATTATATTAATTATAAACACTTAACATTGTCACACTATACACATTTAATCATATGAGTCACATAGGAATTGATATATTCATGGTCATACACATAATATTATTATAGTTATATTATTTATATATTATTACTCTAGTCACATAGGTTTTTATAATAGCACATCTATTTATATATATTTATTTACATAAAATAAGATATAGTTAGAGTACTTAACACTAGTCACACATAGAATTCACTAATTATCACTATTTATAGCATATAGTAACCATAATTTTCCTCTATATGTTTTTTCACATGTCTTTTCATATAGAACAATTTATTAATTTATTCACTAGGGCACAGAAAGCACACACAAAAAATGGAAGACTATAATTCATATTTTTTTATATATATATAGTTTTATTTATATACATTATACAGGTTACCAATATATAAAAATATATGAGTATATGCATCTATTCGATTGAAGCGCAATGATTACGAGACTGGCATTATTTTGAATGTTATGATTCAGTAAAAATTGACGAATACTGTGAGGATAGGATATGCTTTCACAGAGCAGTAATACCAAAGGGCTACACAAATTGGCTGATGCTATCTCGAACATAGCCATAGGGTTATATATAAATATATCATAATAGCAAAGCAGTTCATATCCCAAAAAAATAAATAGACAATAGTTGATTTATTTTTTTTTTTTTTTTTTTTAACGATAGAAAACACACGCCTATAAGCTGGGATTCACACACATAGTGACGCGTGATTGGTTTATGCTACACGCCCACGGATTATCACCTACACATTGGACATTGTGAAATCAGAGAGGGAGCTTTAAACAAATAGACATAGCCCTTCATAAAATCAGCTTATGATATGCACAATACAACAATTCAGATAACATTTAAACAGTTTATTGTAGGAGATCATGTCAAAAGGGGTAAGAATATATTAGGAAGAAAGTTGAGGAATTGTATTTAAAGACCGGCGATAAATGATACACGCCCACTAGCCATTACCCACACATATGGAAGTGTGAGATAGGCTAATGACACACACCCACAAGCTGACAGCTTTATATATGATATAAACAAACTAGCTAATGCTTTTAATTAATAAATAAATTAGACTTTCTACTATGAACAAAGGGGAGGAAAGAAATCCTCAGGAAATAAAGAAGTTATTAACCATATAAAATAGAAATAAATAGTGCATTCACTTTCATAAAGAGAGATTGCTGAAAATTTAATGAACCAACTATATGAGTGCTGTATTTGTTTTTTTGCTGAAACACTATTGTGCATACTATATATGTTTTCTTCCGAAATGTTTATGAGATATATTGTAATATCTGCTATATACTTGTTTTGATACTAGCTGTATATGTTAAAGTAGATCTATGCATACAATGAGTTATATATTCACATACTGGTATCAAGAAAAGTCAGTTTGTATTGTGAAGGTCACCATAGCAACATTTGCATAAGTAATTGGTAAATTGGGTGTGACCAATGTTTTAATTTATTTGAGGATGTATAAATAGGAGACTTCAGTTTTAGATCAGTATAACTTGCCTGAGGAAACAGAGTGGTAGCTCTGAGAAACGCGTAGCGAATTCTACTGATTTTTATTGTACACTGTTATATTTTTATATAAAGTGTTTTTTATATATATCTGGAGTCTCCTGAATTTTTTATCTGAACCTTCTGAATACATTGGACCATCTTTCACCGGAGTGGTATGTGCGCTGGGCCACTTTTAATATACCCAGCTTGCTTCATTAGCACTACAGTGTGCTCTATACTTTGTGAGTATATCTCTGAAGGGTAAAGCTGGTGGGTTCACACTCTGCTTACTAATTCCACACTAGGAGTCGCCCTCTGTATATCTTCTTACTTTTCAGATGATTTTGGAAATCTACTAAGAGGAGCTGCCCTAGCATTCTAATGCACAGTCAACTGGGACACTGATAAGTTTCCAGACTGCTTATCTAGGCATTATCTTTGCCTTCACTACATGTGAGTACAAAATCTATATCTCATTCTATTTATCCTTATATATACTGGCTACACTAGGAGGCGCCCTTTCTTTTTTTGTTTCGTTTAGTTTATTTAATTGTATTTATTTGTAGCAATTGTGTTTAATTTATTTATTGATAGTGTAGTGTTAGGTTAATTGTAGGTAATTGTAGGTAGTTTATTTAATTATTTTATTGATAGGGTAGTGTTAGGTTTAATTATAACTTAGGTTAGGATTTATTTTACAGGTAAATTTGTTATTATTTTAACTAGGTAACTATTAAATAGTTCTTAACTATTTAATAGCTATTGTACCTGGTTAAAATAATTACAAAGTTGCCTGTAAAATAAATATTAATCCTAAAATAGCTATAATATAATTATAATTTATATTGTAGCTATATTAGGATTTATTTTACAGGTAAGTATTTAGCTTTAAATAGGAATAAGTTATTTAATAAGAGTTAATTTATTTCGTTAGATAAAAATTATATTTAACTTAGGGGGGTGTTAGTGTTAGGGTTAGACTTAGCTTTAGGGGTTAATCCATTTATTAGAATAGCGGTGAGCTCCGATCGGAAGTTTAGGGGTTAATAATTGAAGGTAGGTGTTGGCGATGTTAGGGAGGGCAGATTAGGGGTTAATACTATTTATGATAGGGTTAGTGAGGCGGATTAGGGGTTAATAACTTTATTATAGTAGCGCTCAGGTCCGCTCGGCAGATTAGGGGTTAATAAGTGTAGGCAGGTGTCGGCGACGTTGAGGGGGGCAGATTAGGGGTTAATAAATATAATATAGGGGTCGGCGGTGTTAGGGGCAGCAGATTGGGGTACATAGGGATAACGTAGGTGGCGGCGATTTGCGGTCGGAAGATTAGGGGTTAATTATTGTAAGTAGCTGGCGGCGACGTTGTGGGGGGCAGGTTAGGGGTGAATAAATATAATACAGGGGTCGGCGGGGTTAGGGGCAGCAGATTAGGGGTACATAAATATAACGTAGGTGGCGATCGGCAGATTAGGGGTTAAAAATTTTAATCGAGTGGCGGCGGTGTGGGGGGACCTCGGTTTAGGGGTACATAGGTAGTTTATGGGTGTTAGTGTACTTTAGGGTACAGTAGTTAAGAGCTTTATAAACCGGCGTTAGCCAGAAAGCTCTTAACTCCTGCTATTTTCAGGCGGCTGGAATCTTGTCGTTAGAGCTCTAACGCTCACTGCAGAAACGACTCTAAATACCGGCGTTAGAAAGATCCCATTGAAAAGATAGGCTACGCAAATGGCGTAGGGGGATCTGCGGTATGGAAAAGTCGCGGCTGAAAAGTGAGCGTTAGACCCTTTAATCACTGACTCCAAATACCAGCGGGCGCCCAAAACCAGCGTTAGGAGCCTCTAACGCTGGTTTTGACGGCTACCGCCGAACTCTAAATCTAGGCCTAGGTATATAAGCTGGGACTTTAACTGAGGAGGCAGCCCTAAGAAGGATACCGATGTGTATATATAATATAGTAGCCTAGCCATAGGACATCAGTTGTATAACTAAGTGAGAAGTGGTAGACAGTAATCAGGCTGCAAGGGATCACTGAATGTGAGCAAGGTAACGCTATTTAAGCACTGTAGTACTGAAAGGATTATTTCAGAGTCCCAGAAGGGGCACACATAGAATATTAACAATCATATTGTAGAACCAAAGTTAAAATAGCACAAAAACACTCTCAACATGAAAACCATGCAATTAATAGAAAGAAAAAAAAAAGAACACAAACCAGTAACTAGCAATTAGACAGTGTCTTATGCTTTACTGGTGCCACTACCCTTAGCAGTTGCTGTATAGAAAGGGGTCCTCTGCAAGCCATCCCAGTCTCTTGTAGTGTTCGCTGTTTAGAACCTAAGGCAAACCCTCAGGGAACCGCTATGTAAACATAACCCATAAAAATATAAGTAGGGCATGGTAGCAGTAAGGTATTATCAAAAATGTATGAAGAGGTAGCCCCAGAAACTACCACTATGTGGACAATGGTGCAGAAATGTTAAATTAGGACCTTATTAAGAGCAAAGGGTATTATGCGTATATAAGTGAATAATGGTAAACATTAAGCATATCGCATGGTGTTATTAGATATGGAACAATTAGTGCGCCATAGAAACTTGAATTCTAAAAGGTTCAGTGGAAGATCCCAATGTGGCCCCGCATGAAATGTATTGTATTGTTATAGCCAAGGGATCATAAACACATTCACGCAATAAAACAGTTACCATCTAAAAAATAAAATCCTGTTTAACCCCTTAATGACCAAGGACGTACGCCACACGTCCTAAAAAAAAATACAGTTAATGACCTGCTCGCTTCCAGCTGCTTTCCGGTTATTCCAGTGATGCCTCGATATCGAGGCATCCTGCAATAACCCCCCTTGGCCATCCGATGCAGAGAGAGCTACACTACAGAAAAGGGAATTTTTTTTTAAAAAAAAGGCACATTTTTTACTAAACTGGGTACTGGCAGACAGCTGCCAGTACCCAAGATGGCGCCCATTAAGGCAGAGGGGGAGGGTTAGAGAGCTGTTTAGTGGGGGATCAGTGAGGTTGGGGGCTAAGGGGGGATCCTACACAGCAGCATATGTAAATATGCTAAAAAAAACACACAAAAAAAGCCCAAATATAGCTGGGGTTGTCTACTACACTACACTACACTAAAGCTAAAATTATACCTAAAAGCTCCCTACATGCTCCATAATTAACCCCTTCACTGCTGGGCATAATACACGTGTAGTGCGCAGTGGCATTTAGCAGCCTTCTAATTACTAAAAAGCAACGCCAAAGCCATATATGTCTGCTATTTCTGAACAAAGGGGATCCCAGAGAAGAATTTACAACCATTTAAGTCATAATTGCACAAACTGTTTGTAAATAATTTCAGTGAGAAACCAAAAGTTTGTGAAAAAATTAGTAAAAAAGTGAACGATTTTTTGTATTTAAAATACATGGGCCTAGATGAATACTTTGGGATGTCTACTAAAAAAAAATATATACATGTCAATGGATATTCAGAGATTCCTGAAAGATATTAGTGTTCTAATGTAACTAGCGCTAATTTTGAAAAATAATGGTTTGGAAATAGCAAAGTGCTACTTGTATTTATGGCCCTATAACTTACAAAAAAAGCAAAGAACATGTAAACATTGGGTATTTCTAAACTCAGGACAAAATTTAGAAACTATTTAGCACGGGTGTTTTTTGGTGGTTGTAGATGTGTAACAGATTTTGGGGGTCAAAGTTAGAAAAAGTGTGTTTTTTTCAATTTTTTCCTCATATTTTATAATTTTTTTTATAGTAATTTATAAGATATGATGAAAATAATGGTATCTTTATAAAGTCCATTTAATGGCGAGAAAAACGGTATATAATATGTGTGGGTACAGTAAATGAGTAAGAGGCGTATGCGGATATTGGTTTTGAGTTGCCATTACTCACGTGACAGTAATCGTAAGGAGCAGCCTGGTGCGGTCCACCAGGATCCCAGCTTAAGTTCAGCAGAACTACATAGGAACGGCATCTGATGAGTGAGGTATTTGTGGGTTTAGCGCTACTCTTAATTTGGTGGGACCCCCTGCTCTGGCTTCCCGGTGCAGCAAAGTAAATGTGGGAGGGCCTCTAGACACCTCCGGCAGAGGCTTGTTAGAGATCAGCATGTTACCGACAGCTGATACATCACCTCTTATAGTAGGCGATGGAATATCCACAACAGCTAATGGACTTGTGGCTGCCATTATGTTTTTAGGCAAAAATGGGTCAATCTGCAGTTGCGGGGTTATAGCCTCAGGGTCCGTGTCAGCACAGCATGGCTCTTCATGGCAGTCACTTGTTTGCACCACAATATTGAGAATGGAAGCGGCGCTGTCCGAAAAGAGTTCCTCTTGTCTTAGCCCAGTAACATTTTTACTACTGCAATCCTGTAGGGTTAGCTTGGCTCCTATCTCATGTTGTTGTAGGAGTAACAAGATGTCACGTTCCAAGGCCTCAAAGTGCTCAGCAATCAGTTGTGTCATGGAAGTTTCCCATCTAGTGACCATCTCCATACTAGCAATCTCTGGAAATGTAGTTATTATCCTACTAGAGGATATCGTAACCCCGGAGTTCGGGGGAGGGTACTATCACGGCAGCCCCAGACCTATAGTCCATAACCTATACAGGGACTTCTTGGCTTCTTTAGTTTCACAAATTGCTGCGTAGTTGTAAAGATGGCCTCCAGTCCTGAAAATAAGTCTGTCCCGTAGCTGACTCAAAGAGCATAGGCAGGAACGCTGTCAAATCATCCACTCTCAGAATTTGTCTGTCCACCTTGGTGAATATCCGTTGCAGAGCAATAAGTATTAAAGATTTCACTATGTTTAACTAGTAAAAGTAAAATCAGGGTCAGAGAGCTTCACTGAAACACGTCCTACCGCAATGAGTGTAGGCTCCACCCCCCTCAACTCCTAATTTTTATTACACAAAATTAGGAATCAATGTAGTGCCTTATAATCCCTTCAAGTATCTTCCCTATGTCAGACTAACTGGTCTATAGCTTCCTGGATCAGCCATGCTTCAGTTTTTAAAAAGTAGTACTACAGCAGCTTTACACCTGTCCTGGGGTACTATGTCTGAGGATAATGAGTCTTGAAAAATTAACAGTAGAGGTTTGGCTATAACAGTGCTACATTTCTGTAAAGCCCTTAGGTGTATTACATCTGAGCCTATAGTTTTATTTACCTTAATATTTCCTGATATCCTCTAGAGATAACCTAGTTAATTGTATGGGCTTGTATTTTCTAGTTTGTTTCAAAGTATCTCTTATTGGTTCCTCTCTTGTGTATACTGAAGAAAATAATTGGTTTAGTACTTTGGTCACTGTTATTCATGCTACCTTCCACGCATTTTAATGTACCTATTAAAAATTGATCCGCAATTACCACTGACAGGGTTTGATACACTACAAATAGCCTATAAATGAGGCAGGAATCTAATGTATCTATTGGTAGACACTGATCCAGTGGGCAGTTATGATAAATCTACATTGATAATGAAAAAAGTTGGTTGCTTTAGATGTTTGAGCTGTACCACTTGTAAAAAAGTCCCAGGTAAGATGCTGTTGCAACATCCAACTAAAACTAAGAAGTACAAGATAAGTCACTTTGTCACGTTTACAACCAAGTATATAGTGTACCTTCTCTACTGTTCATGTAGACTGCTCTATGTCAGTAAAGCGGTGGATGATACTAGAACCCGTTTTGCAAACTACCAGCCAGCAATACATGCAGCCCTTAAGACTGGTAAATCAGAGCAACCAGTGGCACGACATTTTGTCAAGGTGGGACACACTGTTAAGGATCTAAGATTCATTATAATCGATCACGTTCCCCCATTAAGGCAGGGAGGTGACAGGGCAAAAATGTTGTTACAGAAAGAATCAAGATGGATATTTGAACTTAATACTGTTGCCCCAAAATCATGAATATACATACTGGATGGCAGACTTTTCTTTTCTTATCTTTTTTGCTTTTTTTTAAATGTAGTTTTAATTTTTTTCAAAAACTACTTTTAAAAAAAGAAAAGAAAACTAACACTTAAGTTTGGGGGCATTTGGGGGACATTTATCAAATTAACTTGTAACTTGTAATGGCTGGTCATTTATTGCACTCTTGCAAACAGGCAATAAATTAGCTCTCCACTTGTAATCTAGCCCATAATGCGACAGTGCGGATCAGGTCCGCCAAACCTCGCTGAATACGGAGAGCAATACGCTCTCCATATTCAGCATTGCTCCAGCAGCTCACAGCTGCTGGTGCAACGCCGCCCCCTGCAGACTTGCGGCCAATGGGCCGCCAGCAGGGGGGTGTCAATCAACCCCATCGTACTCGATCGGGTTGAATTGCGGCAATGTCTGTCCGCCTGCTCAGAGCAGGCGGACAGGTTACAGAGCAGCGGTCTTTAGAACGCTGCTTCATAACTGCTGTTTCTGGCGAGCCTGCAGGCTCGCCAGAAACACGGGGCATCAAGCTCCATTCGGAGCTTGATAGATATGCCCCATAGTGTTTGTTTTGCTCTGTCATGCTATAAAGCTTAGAAGTGGAGTCTCATGAACACCTTTCTACAAAGATTAAGTGTTTTTTGTAAAGTCACTGAGATCTCTCCTCCAGCTCTATTGATCCAGATCTCAACTTCTTATCTAGGACCAATTGTTTTAGACCAGAAACTGTAGCAAAGGATGAGACATCACATCAGCCTCAGGATTAGATAAATATGAATATGAACACAACAGATTTAGAAGTAATTTCTATAATAGCTAAATGTGAAGCCATCCGTGCTCCCAGACAAAAATAAGCATGGGTCATGCTTATTTTTGTCTGGGAGCACGGCTGGCTAGCCGCATTAAGATATAACTTGTCTTGAAGAAGGCTTAGACTGGAGCCGAAACATTGACTATGACTTTGATCTTGTATGTGAAAATTCTGATGTGTTCAGAATAAAAACTATCAATTAACAAAACTAAAAATCCTGTGAGTCCCCTTCTTTCCTATAATTATAAAACACAGAATTTTGAGGATTGCACCCAGGTCAG
This sequence comes from Bombina bombina, assembly GCF_027579735.1. Lineage (NCBI taxonomy): Eukaryota > Metazoa > Chordata > Amphibia > Anura > Bombinatoridae > Bombina > Bombina bombina. The sequence continues at coordinate 246,176,055 of NC_069500.1, forward strand.
AGCTACACTACAGAGGTTGGAGTGCTGGGCTAC